>NC_033640.1:8174539-8236406 GCF_001540865.1 Ananas comosus
GTTTGTCTAGTGAACGAGTAGCCTCAAAATGAACGGCCGAAAATAAAAATCTCATAAAAAATAGTGATAAAGGACTCAAATTTTAAATCGGAAGTATTAAACTTGCAATTGATGTTAAGTAAAATTTTCTATTAAATTTTTATGTAATTTGGATACTTCTACACCATTGAACTTAAAAACATGCTACATCGGCCGTTAAAATAGTCTTTTTTGAGACTTTTTGATCGCTTGGTAAATGATGCCAAAAAATTATAAAATTTGGTTTCTAGATAGTTTCAATAGGATAGATTATACTTAACGGAGCCGATCGTCGAATCGAATATCCTATCATCGAAAATAATTTACAAGTAAGGAGGTCTCCATACTTTCGAAAGTATAGAAGCCTAACTCTATATATGTATATATATATATACTAAATTTAACGCCATCTAACTAACATGGGTTGAAAAAATATAGTGGCTAGAATAACCACTTTAGTATATATATATATATATATATATATATATATATATATATATATATATATAAAGAGAGAGCGCACAATTAGCATATTCTTGAGAAATTTGAATGGGTGAGAAAGTTCTTTAGTCAAGATGATAGCAATTTGATAGTGTGACGCTACATATTGAATATTGAGATCATGTCGAACAACCATTAATTCTTGTACAAAATAATAATTAATTTTTGATGAGTTTTGTTCGAGTATAAAAATTAGGATCAATATGCGAGCCAGATTGTACTAACTTTGTTACAATAAATAAAAGGTTTGAAATGTAAACAGAGTGTATAAATTCGATAAGGTTTGTACCTTTTTACTTTTTTATAGTTGGCCAAGTCTTTGACAAGTCGATCTATTGTTTAATACGAAATATGTGTACAGTACTAACACAAACTATGTCCTGGTTTGAAACGACTACAAGGGCTTTTTTTGCAAATGACCCTGTGAAAAAAATTTTATTTTAAAAATAGTCCTGTCAAAATTTAATTTATAAAAATAGTTCTGACCCTGCCACGCAGGCGCCATATTAGCGCCACAAGGGCAGGACTGGGGCCAGTGTGTTAAGTTGAACACGGTGAACCATTTACCGTATTCAAACAAGGTGAATGATTCATCGTGTTTCCTATTTATATTCCTTTTCTTCTTTTTTAGGGATGTCAACGGGTCGGGTTTGGATCGGATTTTTAAAAAATTCGAATCCGAATCTGAAAATCAAATTAAACTCGAATCCGAATCCGAATCCGGCGGGTTTTAAAAATCCATACCCATATAATTGTAATATATGGATATGGGTATGGATTTTTAAAACCCGTCGGGCTCGGATTCGTATTCGGGTTTTAATTTGATTTTCGGATTCGATTTCGGATTTTTAAAAATTCGATGCAAATCCGACCCGTTGACATCCCTAAAAGAAAAAAGAAAAAAAAAGAATATAAATATGAAATACGGTGAATGGTTCACCGTGTTCAACTTAACACACTGGCCCCAGCCTTGTCCGCGTGGCGCTGACGTGGGGTCATTTTTGCAAATTAAATTTTGACAGGACTGTTTTAAAATAAAAATTTGCCAGGGGGTTAAATTGAAAAAAAGCCCCGACTACAATTTTTAAAAGTTTTGATTTGACTACATAACAAAAACAATTCTTTTACACGCATCACTCGGTTTGCTTTTGTATGCATAGCCTTGTGGAGCACCTTCCAGCATTCCATTTTCTTATTAGAAATTTGCAAAGGCAGTACCAGAATCTCTTTTGCAATTAAAAGTATAAAAAAGGTAAGGTACTATGGAAAATCACAAAGAATCTGTTTATGAATTATGCTTAATAACATTCACACATTTGAGACTAAGATTTTAATTTTTATCAAATCACCCAATCCTTTTCCCATCGAAATCCCCGTTTTCTTTCTCATCAATATAAATCTTCTCAAAGCGCCCGAGCGCACACACAGGACCAAAAAAAAAAAAAAAACAAAACAAAAACAAAAACAAAAACAAAAACAAAAACCTTCAGCTTTTGGAAAAAGAGAAAGAAACATGGCAACTAACTCTACAATGAATTAGGTGAAACTGATGCATCAATTAGAATTTACAATCCTACTTTGCTTCTCTCTCTAGACCAAGGTTCTTTTGCACTCTATGAATTGAAGAGGATCTACTGCATAAATTACATAACATTATACACAAAGGACCATCCACTACCCTTCCATCAAGAAAGAGTAGGTGGGAGAAGCTGCCACAAATTTCACAAACCCAACAACCACCAGACAATCGCTTTATTAGCTATGAGAAGCTGAGCCTGTCTACGGTCCCTGACAGCTCGAAATCGACGGGCCCCACCACATCGCTCCCGATTATCTTCTCTTCCGCCTTGTGGTTGCTGTTGATCGTGTTCTGATCGTTCGATTCTGCGACGGTGGGAGCAGCATTGCATTCGTCATAGCGATAACAGGAGATGAGGTGGTCGTTGGTCATGCCTGAAGCCTGCATGAAGGAATAGACGACCGTCGGCCCGACACGTAGACCCCTCCGCACCAGGTCTTTGCTTATGAAGTCGGCTTTGGGAGTCTTTACTGGGACCTGACGGGGGTGGCGGAATCTGCTCACTATGGGCTTGTAGCTCACAAAGCTCCAGCAGTATCGATCAAACGATCCGAACTCCTCTATGATCTGTGCCAGGAAATGAGCATGAAGATAATTTACTTGGAAACTATACATAAAAACTCATCGCTTTCATTAAAAATCCCAACGAGCTTAAAGCGGGTAATGTTTGCAATTTTCTGAACGCTAAACAGAAGGAAACCTCAGTATAAACAAATGATTTCCATTTTACACCCATGAAATATTACAAGCAATATATCTATTACTCTAAACTACAAGATGTCATCACTTTGTCTCATTCACAAGCGTTCTGTTAGGAGATATCTATCACTTCGCTCATAGGATAATGAGAGTAAAACGTAGCTTTTAAAATACCAGAGGGCAATGTGAAAGTCGCGTATTTTAGCCTTTATGAATGATCAATCAAGTAATTCAGAAAGAAATTCAAAGATTAATTAACAATGCAAGTGAGAATAGCCCTAGACAAAATAGGCTCCTTTCCAGACGAAAATGACGGAAATTCAAGGCTAGCTGACTAGAAGACAAGAGAGGGAGGAACCAACCTTGACAATTTCATGTGCATTCTCGATGATGTGGCGGAGCTTTGTCTCGGATAATAGGAAGCTAGCAGGACTTCCTGGTGACATAATCTTCTTCTCATTTAATTGAGAGACCAATACTGGATCGAAATCCATAAAGACTTCCCTGTGAAATAAATTTAAGCAGACAATAGGATTAAATTACATATGGTAAATCATCAAGTGGTTATATCAGTGCTGAAAATTACCTGAATAAGTGTCTCTTGCTAAGAATTGCTGGCCATGTAAGTTCAGCTAATGCACCTGATAGTACAAGCAGCTCAAACAACTTCCTGTAATTTAATGCAGGAAAAAAACATAATTTACAAAAAATAATTAAGGAGCATCCATTGTGATAGATTGAGGTAAGAGGGTTGACATTGCATACTTATCATCATGCACTGGGACCCCCCACTCTTCATCATGAAATGTTACATAACAGGGATCTGTTGCATGTCAAATCAAGATTACATGTTAACATTTTTCTAAGGCAACTGCAGATAAGAATGGGCAAAAGATACAAAGTGATGCTAAGACAGCAATCTATTGAAACTTATGTACCAACCCATACATTTAGGGACACTTGCATTGATGTAATTGCAAGTTCGCAATAAATCAACTTTAGTGAGAACAGAAATATTAGTTACATCTTCAACCATGATAATGGCAAGGAGATCTCATGCCTAACCATTGGCTTGATTCATTGAAAACACCTTCCCATCGGAAATGTCTGAGCTCATGGAAAATTCCAAAATGCAGCCTGTGATTAGGCAACTGTTCTCCATAATGTCATCATAGCCAACAACAAGACAAGTGTTTCTACTCTTATAAGACTAGATTTATGAACAAATCACAATTAGAGCAATCCAAACACCCACTTAGAAGAATGAGAGAGAAACTTATCAGCACCCAAATCCTGAAGGCATGCACAATAAACTTACATTTGACCCAAGAACATGTAGAAGAAAAGATAGATTAGGTATTAAATAATGAGAGGAACTGAAGGAAGGACACAAGGTGGAGACGGGTGCTGTGTATGCGGGGGTGTGTTTAAACTGTTTTAGATGCAATCAAAAGAATTTTTTCAGTTTCTCATGTTTATCTACAGTCCAAGTACATCGAACACAAACTCGAAACTGCTCTCTTTGGTAGAAAAGGCAATAACTTTTACACAAGCCATGATATTCTTTTACTCTTTCATTGTAAGAGATGTAACTAAGCTTCAACTCATTTAATATCTTCTCTCTACCTTTTTATTCCTAGTGTGACATGTCATCCACCCAGCCCATCTGGCCTTGGTTTATCTCTAAGAAATCTTCTGATCACTTGAGGACGAAAAAGGATGTGTAGCCATTAACTATAGAAAGGTCAAAATGAATCAGCTACATTCATTGTTGCCTTTCACATACATAGTGCAGCAAATATGCGAAATTGCACAAATACCCCTCCAATGTTGGTATTTGCATGTGTATCCTAGAAAACGTTACTTTTTTGTAGCATGCCCCTGCCAAGTTACCTACTTGAAAACTTGATAAAGTGTGCACGGAAATAAATAAGGTTCGGAAGCATGCACATTTGCAGGGTATTTGCTCCATTTCATACATTTGCAGAGGTATATATGCAAAAACACCCCAACTATATTGCCCCCATCAAAGTAGTCATATAATTTATGCATAGCAAACATTCAACTACTCATTTATCACAAATTCACTAAAATATGGTGTCCCTAAGGAGCAGACCCATCAGGTAAATTTAAAAGTGGTAGAGCTATCAAGAAGAAAGGAGAGGAATTGAGAAGTCTCATATGAAAACAAATTTATGAACTTCTCTTTTCTGCGATATGAAAATGGTTTATGCTGAATATCGGATTGAAAATCAAATGAATTGTCAGAGATGTTTGACAAATTCAGGTTAGAATTTAAGTCATAATGGCGAATAATTCATAACTAATAATCAATATATGCTTTAACCTCTTATTCATTCATTGAGAGATTGGAGAAATATATGGGCGTTTTTTAAATTGCCATTTGGATTTGTACCATGATGATTACCAGTAACTTTCATACATCTAAATTATCATGTGTTAACATGTACATTGTAACAAAAAAGACAGGAAGGTGCATGTATTCGAAAAAACAAAAATTAACAGCATTCAGTGGCACTCACTGCCAAAATCTGATAGTTATTCACCACAACTATACCATTTTGTTTGTTGATGATTAAACTGCATCTATGTGCACTTCAAAATTGTCAACATGCATCTAACAATTTTATCAACGGTGATACTACTCACAGAACAACACTACTACAATATAAACCAAAGAAGGCATATCGGTTATATCCTCTGCAAGATGACATAGTGTCAAACTGTTGCTTAAGTTACAATCCACAAACCACTTAATATACAAAGAAAAAAAACTAAGCATATCAAGCTTTCCAACGTCTTTTTCTCTTCCAATTTACCATTATGTAGTAAAGATTCATCCTGAAAACATAAAAAGAATTTCTCAAACATCTGCATCTTCCATCAAATACATGTCCTGCTTCAATTTGACCAGCTACAATAGATACCATGAGTTGTATGATTTGACTAGCTAAAAGTACAAATATCAGAAGCCTGACGATAGAGATTCTACCATGTTGCTCCGGTACGACCACGACGTATAGCCATATCTGGTGTAGTATAGATACGACTCTTTTAATTAGCTATTAAATCAACTAAAATGTACTCTAATCCCACCACCGACATATGGTTGTAATCCAAAAACCCTATCAGAAGTTTTCAACAGTTAACTCACCATTTCTAATTAAATTACGTTTCCCAGTACGAAAACAACGTTGCATTCGGATGCGAAAATAGCCAAATCTCTAACTTATACTGACAAAATGTAATGTTAATTGTTAATGCAGTAAAATTTCCACATTGAAACATTAAGCACAGGGAGGGCAAATCAATTATATACGCACCAGTATTTGGAGTAACCCAAGAACACCTCCTCTTCACCGTCGAGATCTCGACCGGAGGCACCGACGCACCATCGGGAACAACTTTCTCCAGCTTAGCCGGGACTTTACTATCCGACCTAGCGGAGCTCGGCCTCCGCCGGGCCGTGAAGCTCGGCCTCCCGATCCTCCCCGTTGAGGCGCGGCTACAGAACGAATCCGTGGAAGCATCCGAAGAGCAAGAAGCGTTCAATGAAAAGTTGGAGCGTAGCAGCAGCTCCTGCCTACGCAACACTGAGGGAGCACTTTGCGGCGCCGGCGAAGGCGAAGAGGACTTCTTCTCCTCCGCCTTGTTCGGCTTCGGGGAATGCTTCCGAGGTATAGAAGACGATCTCGCCTTGTTCCCCCCAGGTCCGAGGATCGGCCTCGCCTCCGATTCCGCGACATTAATGGACCGCACCTTCGGAGCTCCCGTCGACATCGGAACAAAAAACAAATCCAAAACCCTAAGATCTCACCTCCCAAAACCTCATGGAACACGAATCACACCTCCAGATCTCAAAAAACCCACCACAAAATCGATCCCTAAAAGCTCCGATCTCCATCAAAACCCTAAGAATGCGAACGTAGCACGAAACCTACCTCCTCTCGAAGCGAAAACCCCAAAATCGAACGGAGAACAGCCCGACATTGCGAAAACCTACTCGAAAACACCCATTCGAGCATCCAAATCGCGAGATTGCGAAGAAAAATCGCTCCGATCCTCCGTAATCCGCGCGTCGCCGCCCCAATCGAGCGCAAGAAACCCTAGCGGCGAAGGGAAACGCTCGGGGATTCGATGATTCGGGGAGGAGAACGGAGAGAGAGAGAGAGAGAGAGAGAGAGAGAGTGTGAGGTTGTGAGGAGCAGGAAAAAAAAGGGAGCTTTTACTTCGCGATTTTTGAACCGGGAGGTGACCGGAAGATCCCGGTCGGGTTAGGTGGCTCGACCGGCTGTAGCCGGTGGCTTTGTCGGGAGAGAACGGCGGGGAACAGCTTCTTCACGCCCTAGGCTACCAGAAATTTTACCATGGACCCGGTGTATAAGTACATTTCATACACCATACACTTTGAAATTTTTTAGGATAAATTTTAATTTGACTTTTTATTGTTCCCTTATTTTTTTACTTTGTCGTTTTATAGTTAAAAATTTATACTAAACAATCCTATGTTTATTGCATAGCAACGATGTTTTGCTAAACGTAGTTTTATAAAATAGTAAAATAATATATTTTACAAATTATACTAAAATATGGATAATTGAATAGCAAAATATTATACAACTTTGCAGTTTTTAAAAAGTATTATTTCGGTATGTTATTTAACTTTGTTTAATGCTAAGTATTTAGGTGAAACAAAATTTTTTAAAAAAAGCACATGGCATTTGAATAGAACTATTTTTAAAAAAGAAGTAAAACTACTATGAGAAAAATTAAAGTTTATCCAACTTTTATTACCGGCGCTTAAAAATTATAGCTAACTCATATTGTTTAATGATATTTAAAATGTCCAAGGCTAAAAGTTAAATATTTTGAATATTAATTTCTTCTAAATCAAAAATAATTTTTTATGTATTATTAACTTTATACATGTCATTTTTACTTAATTAGATTTTAATTTAAGATATAAATTATCAAATATTACGTGTAATATTTTATTTGTCTGAATATGCAGGGTTGTAATTTTTACATATTAAAGCTCATAAATGTTAGACATTAAATTTTTTTATAAATTAGTCCATTATTAGTTCACACCATTAACTTTTCAGAGTACTTATTGTTTATATATAATTTTTAATTACATTAAATTAAATAACCATAGAAGTTTTTCATTTTTTGATAATAATTAATAAGAAAAACTTCAAATACCACCTCTATGATTACACACTTTCTCACTTTAGTACCCTATGATTTAAAATATATCAATTTAGTGCCATGTGGTTTCATTTTTATTTTTTTATTATCGATTTCACTAATTTTTTTCGTTAAATTAGTGACAAACTTAAAACTAAATGGTACTATATTGAATATTCGATAAACCTAAGTAGGATATCTGAAGTTTCTTGTATATAATTTAACGAAATATTAATGAAAAAGCTAACGAAAAGATAAAAATTAAACCACAGAACACTAACTTAATATACTTTAAACCACATGGTACTAAAGCGAGAAAGTACGAAACCACGGGGCGGTATTTAAAATTTACCCTTATTAATAAATATAAAATATGGTGTATGAGATGTACGAATGCACCCGGTGCAGCAATAATTCCGGGGTGCGAGCAATAAACGAATCGAATCTTTTGCTTTGGACTGTTTCAGTTTTCATTTTTCTTTTTTTTCAGATATTTAGGTTTACTAAACACCCTCGGTGTTGTAATTATTTACGAGTTTGCGCACAAGCGTTAATTTCTTCAATACCCTTCTAAAAGGGTGTAATTTCATTAATTTCCCTTCAAATTCGTACCCTTAGGGTTTTTGTTATAAGTTTTGAATTTAAGATTTAGAGGGGTATTAATAACAATTACATAGAGAGAGAGAGAGAGAGAGAGAGAGAGGGGTATTAATGATAATTATATATTATATTATAAATTTTGGAGAGATATTTATAATATTTTTAAATTTAGAAAAATAGATCTGAAATTATCGTTTAGATAAATAGACAGGTGAGATGTGTTATATACACTATTTTCAGAATTTATGAATAGTATTGCTCAAGTTCAATTGTTTTAAATTTTTACCATTATGTGGTGGACTTTTAAGAAACACCAATTCAATCCCTTCAAATTTTATAAAAGTCTACTTCTGTTGATTCAAGAGTTCTGATTTAGGAGCGTAATTTTTTTTTAAAAGGTGCATCTTTTTAAACACTTTTTTTTCCTTTTAAATTTTATCTGCATAAATTTTAATATTTGTGGAGCGAAATTCAATAATGGAGAAAAAAGTGTCTCAAAATCCATCTCGTGAAAGAAGCGTCATAAGAAAATATAGAGACATATTAGAGTATGTTTGCTTCACTGAAACCAAAAGTAGAGCGTGGAATTGATTATAACCGTAAATATCTATATTTGTTATTTGGTTCGTCGTAAATTAAATTCGTCTGTAATTTTACTTTTTCAAAAAATTGTAATCGACTTTGTCCCGAACGGTGACAAAACAAATTACAGAAGAAAAAATGATAAAAATAATAAAAAATAACTATCATAATTTTTTTTTTTACCCTCTTATGTAATAATGCATAAAATTTTCATAATAACATACAAAGAAAATGGAACAACTACAATTTCTGATTTATTAACTTTATATTAAATAGATAATAAAAAATAATTTATACTAGAGTTTAAGTAAAAATAATTTTTATGTTAAAATTTTGTTACGCGGTTACGCCAAATAAACAGTTCTAAGAAATTTTTTGTATGGAGCAGTGAATTGGACACGTGGTGCAAGTTTTGTCCTTAGAATGGAGTAAAAAAAGATTTTTTTTTTTTTGGAAAAGCTTTAAATATCATTTCTGTCATTTCGTATTTTCTCATTTTAATACTCCGTAATTTAAAGTGTATCACTTTCGTACCCTATATATATATATATTTTTTTTTTGTTATTTTTTTTACTAATTTTTTTCGTTAAACCAGTGACAAAATTAAAACTAGAGAGTACTAAAATAAATATTCGATAAACTATAGATGGGATATCTGAAGTTTTTTATAAATAATTTAATAAAAAGTTAACAAAGGACCGACAAAAAAAAAAAAATGAAACTACAGAATACTAAATTGATAAATTTAAATCATAATATATTAAAATGAAATAGTGTGAAACTACAAGAAAGTTATTTGAAAAAAAAAAAAATTTTATTTTGGTTTGGTTTCACTTCTTTTTGTTTTGTTTTTGTTTTTGTTGTTTCCAAATAAATTTTTGAAATGACTAAATATTTGGGACATTTCACACTTGTGTACAAAAAGATCCTTTTTGGCGTTTTCTTATTATCTCCCATGGGCACTTTTTTTTTTTATGAGTTACATTTTTATTCTGGCTTATTCTAACGTATTAATTTAGTTTTACCAAAATTTGACTCTCTTTCAATTCTAAAATAGAAACTTTAAACTTTAAAAATTTTAAAACTACTATCTAATGTTGCATTGTCTTTGAGATAGACATCTAAATTTTAAATATTTTGATTTGATTTATTGATCGTATATCTTACAATATTTATGAGATTTTGATGAAATATTTTATTAGATTACAGAGTAAATCATTAAGATGGTACAAATACTACTGATTTAATTAGGCCACTAGGTGGTAAAATAAAAATAAATAAAAAAAACACACACACACACACATTAATTTGAAGTACACTGCTCAAGAGTACTGTAAAGTTAATTTGTAAAAATTAAAATTTTGCGAGTTTTGATACCTATTTCAAAAACTGCTATTTTAAGTTGTTAACACTTGTAAATTTTCACCTTTAAATTGATTTGGTTCTCGAAGTATGTGGTTTAATTAAGGGAATGTTTAGTTTCTTAAAAAGGAATAATTACGTATATACCTTTCAAAACTTCGAAAATATCTCATTTATTTTTTTTTTCTTCTTTCCAATATACTCCTCGTGTTCCTCCGTTATTCCAAAATATCCTTCCAGTTACCACCCGTTAAGTTAACTTGAATTAAACGTGAATTAAATATTTACCACAGTTAAAACAATTAAAATATTAATTTTACTCTTTATTTAAGAGCAAATAAGAAATATTGGTGACAGTAGAGGGGTATATTTGAAAAGACCAAAAGTCAAAATACTTTTTGTGCTCCTAACGTAGGCTTCGTTTGGGATTGCGGAGAGATTGCATTACGTGCGGTGGGAAAGTAGGTTGGAAAAATATTCTGTTTGGAAAAATATTCTGTTTGCTTCCGCGTTCCGCATATTGTGATGAGTCGGTTACGATATATTTTCTGCGGTCCCATTGGAGAACACAGAAACATATCCCTATATATTTTTTCCTCAACTCCATTTTATCTAATAACGTTAGATATACTTCAATACCAAACTAAGCCTTAATAGCAAATAAGAAAAGTCGGTGATGATGGAAAGGTATATTTGAAAGGGCAAAATAGTAATTTTATACAGATAACAGAGTTTATTAACAGATTTTAACTCTATGGGTATATTTGAAATAGGTTGAAACGTAAAAAAGGTATTTTCAATATTAGCCTTGTAAGAGGGATAAATAGAAAGTCAGGAACTTTTCAGAGGTATAAAAGCAATTGTCCCTCTTAAAAAATATCTCAGAAAATAATTTTCTGATTAGAAAAATATTTTTCATCCATTTGGTCCTAATGAAAAATAGCATTTTTGAAAAAAAAAAAAATTTCAGATTTCATGAAAAACGCTTGTTTTGATTTTTTTTTATTTTTTATTTGAAAAATGAAACATTAGAAAAAAAAGATTTTTATGAAAATCTTTTTTTAAAATACAGTTTTTTATGATTTTCTGAGAAACCAGAAATTGCCATGAATGTTAACTGTAACATGTGTGACAAAAAATTAGGGGCTAAATTATTGTAATTAAATTATGAGAATGAGATTAAGATAACATGAAGTTTAAATGCCAACATTTTTAAACATTTCTTTAGGATATTGCTATTAGCAAAGCTTATTTAAATTGAGCTACTACTTTTGAATTAAATTTCGTCAGATTTAATAAAACTGATGATAGGTCAATAAAACTGATTTTTAATATTAATAAATAGATTCATTAAATGCAGCTACCTCTCGCGAACAAAATTTGAATGAATTTAATAAAATCCAAATTTAAATAATGGACTATTTGGTTTCTCGGAAAAGAATTAAAAAAATGAGAAAAAGTTTTTTATGAAAACTCCTTTTCAGTTCTCCGCCAGTTTGGTTCCACAAAAACTAAATTTTCCCTAGAAAGCTTTTTTTTAAATATTTTATAGTAAACTATTATTTTCAGTTTCCTAAAAAAATTCAAAATTTTCAGAAAAAACTATTTTCTTTTTTCAGAATCAAAAACTAAAAATGAAATTTTTTTTATGAAAAAACATTTCTCAAAAACGCTTTTTTTACATTTAGCCACCTTAAAAAAAAATTTCTACAAAGAGTGCTATAAATTTTAGATATTTGCAAGATTGGTCATATCCCCGTCACGCGAGCGCCACGCGAGCATCGATGGCAGTGGAGATTAAGTTGAACATAGTAAACTATTCACCGTGTTGTTTGGACACGGTGAATGATTCACCGTGTTCTATTATTTTTCGTACAACTACGTGATATTTGGATGAACTATTCACCGTATTCAAATATGGTAAATGATTCACCGTATTCAACTTAATATTCATCACCGCTCACGTGACGCTCGCGTAGCGCTTACATGACGGGAATACGACCAACCTTGCAAATATAAATTTTACAGGACTATTTATAAAAGAAAAAAAAATACTGAGGGACTAAATAAAAAAAGAGCTTCTCAAAAGACTTTTTTTTTTTTTTCCGAGAAACTAAATAGCCTTTACGAAAAATGCTATCCATACACTCATTTTGGAGTATAAATCAAACACCCGATTAATTTAATAGATGAAATTTTTTTCCCTGATCATATTATTTATTATTATTATTATTTTCAAATTCTTCCATGAAAGGGTTGTGTCACCAAAAAATATTTTGAATTCGATTAGGCTGGGGCCCACCATGGCCAAATCCAAGATGCCCGACCCTGTCGGCGCGGACTCCGAGGGAGTTGTTAAAAACTATTTAATTTATATTTAATTTATTTTTTTTGCGAATAATTTGCGCAATTTTTGCTCAACGGTTGGAGAGGGGGTCGTTAGAGCAGGTAGAGGGAATATGTAATTACGTGCTTTTTTTCTTTTTTTCTTTTTTTCTTTGTGTGTGTGTGTTGTTTTCATTGTATACATACATGCACTAGGGAGTAAGTTTACTGTATTTGTATACGTATGTGTCTTATACATTGCACTTAGGGCGCGTTTGGTTCGCACTATAAAAAATTATTAGAAATAAAAAGATGTCCGAGAATTTTATTTCTATTCATTCTATTATTAAAAATGTGGTATTCTTATATTTGGTTCGCACGGTCATATTATTTAGTCATGTTATTTAAAATTACAAAAAAATATAATTTATTTATTTATTTAAGTTTAAATAATAGTATCAAAAATTTCAACATTCTTTTAGAAAAAAGGAAAAGAGAATAAATGTTAGAGAGAGAGAGAGCAAAATTAAAGAAATAGAAAGAGAAATAGAGTCGAGGTCAGAGAAAGTGAGAGAGTTGGGATTTAAAAAAAAAAAAAGATCACGAAGAGAGAGCTTAGTTTAGAGAGAGAAAGAGTTGAAGTTTGGAGAGAAAAAGATAAGTTTAGAGAGAGATATGAGGTTAGAGTGTAAAGAAAAATAATACCAACTAGTCGGCAGGTAGGGAGAAAGAAAGCTATTAGATATTTTATGATTACTCAAAATCATTAATACGAGGATACCCACTCTCTCTTAAGGAAATGGGATTAGTACTTTGTATGAATTTCATTCCCAAATAAATCGAATTCTAAATATCTAATAATCACAAAATAGGTAGTACCATACTATTAATAATATTTCAGTATAATTATATAAACAAATATAATAGGATGAGACAGCTATATGGTTTTTTAAACTCCTGTAAGACGAGACAGCAATATGGTTTTTAAACTCCTGTAAGACAAGACAACTATATAGAGTTTTAAAATGCACAATTATTTTGATGTCTCCATCAAGATATGATGGGGAAATATGTACTAGAATCTTATACATCTATATAATTGCCTAATATTTCATATTACACGTGAAGGTGTTTTGTTAGCTTGCTCTTAAAAAAAGACTCTTTATAATAAATAATCTTGCAAAAAGAGGCTGGACAGGTAATACATCTTGCGTGTTGTGTGGGGCCGAAGTTGAAAATATGGACCATTTTTTTTCTCGATGTGTTCTTACTCGTTTTCTTATTGTGAAGTCTGTGGAGGATGCTCTCAATACGGATCTGGATGACGACGTGGGCTCTCTTTGGGATAGGTGTTTGATCGGGAGTCGTTTGCGTCCATTCAACGATTGTTTGAATGGCTTAATATCTTGCTGGTGGGTTACTTGGCTGGCTAGGAATTACACGATCTTCTGTAATGTCATACCGAATCCCATGTTATTAGTCTCCAAAATCAATCTGCTCACGAACTCTTGGAAACAGGCTTACTCGACTAGTCCAGTAGTCTCCGGTTTTTTTTTTTTTTTTTTCGTGCCATGTCTCGCTGGAGGCCTTGGTTGCTTCATCTCTGTACTTTAATTCATTTCTTCATTGAATGAAGTGGGTAGCGTGCTACCTATTTCTCAAAAAAAAAGAAATTTCATATTACAAGTAGACAAATTGCATTAATTTAATTTGTCCATTCACAAGTATACAAACTTTTTTTTAGATAAATTTAGATGTGCATCAAGATCTCCGCAAGCTTCAGCTTCGAGATGCTCACCTCTGTGATGCACATAATTATTATTGGAAAAACTTCAAAAACCCCCCTGTGGTTTTGTAGTTTCTGACTTTGTCCCTCTGTGGTTTAAAATGTATCAATTTGCCTTTCTGTGATTTCTTTTTTCTCTTTTTCTTATCAATTTTATTATTTTTTTTCTTAAATCAGTGATAAAGTTAAAATTAAAGAGTATTAAAATAAATATTTGATAAATCTAGATGAGTATTTAAAGTTTTTTGTATATAAATTAATGAAATATTAACGAAAAAACTACCGAAAAGATAAAAACGAAACCACAGGAGGGCAATTTGATACATTTTAAACCACAGGAGGGCATAAACCACGGGGTTTTTTTTGAAGTTTTCCCATTATTATTCCCATTTTGTCAAAGCTCATTCGTAAATTTGATTAATAGTTTATTTATATAATATGATTTCGTAGCTTGTCAGTCGTGAATTTACTAAATTCTATAACATCGTGGACGTATTTATCAACTTACGTACGAGGGTTAATTCTCTTTTCTTCGACTAACTCATCAGAGATGTACTAAATAAGATGCATGTTACGATGTCCACTTTTATATACACTTTTATATACAAATGTTATGCCATGCATGGAGATTTATATTGTAAATATTAAACTTATTTTCCTATCTAACCACAAGAAATATTAAAACTAATTAACCATAAGTGGATCGATCAATTAATATAGAATGATTTATGATTTTTGGTATACTCCAACTCATCTAGTTAGTTAGTAGGCCTCCAATCACAACACTATTCATCTCTTGCCAATTAGGTCATAACCTTCTTAATTAATTGTTTTGTAATGCAAAATTAAGCACAAATATCAAAGTTTTAAACAAGTATATATATAAAGCTCAATTAGGTTATATCTAGTAATCGTTAGTTAGGGCCTAATTATACTTTATTAATCTCTAAAATATGCCGACGGTTAGGTGTAAGATGATCGTCAATGATGTCAGAAAAAGTTTTAGATTAACTGCTAATAATGGAAAGGTTAGGTTTAAGAAGATTGATTTGTGTTAAACAAGTACTAATGTAGGTAAAGCATTGGTCTCAAGTCCCATTAAAGTAGAGCCAAGTTAAAAGGATTGATCGAATCGAGTACGAAGCACAGTCACAATGTTCCTCATGCATTTATTAAAAAGTTCATTAATGATTTATGATTGTTTAGTTGTTCATATTTTCTCTGAATCATCCACTAGCATATTAATAGAGCTATATATATCCATATTTTAGGAAATAATCAAAGTTTAGGAACTTATTAAAGTTTCTTTGGTAACAAAAAATTTGAGATATCGTACGTTGTTATCATATATCATAAAATAAAAATATATAAAATTTATCTGAATTAATGATCATTTTGATTTGACAATTTAGTCTTTCAAAATTTTAAGTTTAGTATCCAGTCTTTTATTTTATTTTTTCACTTAGTCATTCCGTGCCTATTTCGATACAAATTTAAACTAATTACTAATTACTTTAATGAATTTGTAGTAAAATAAATTGCATAAAATGTACTAATAAATCTATAAAGATAAGTAATAAATTTAAATTTTGAAGTTAATAGGTCATTAACCGGTTCGAATTAACTAAATTAAAAGAACAAATAGCAAAATTAAAATTTTTAAAGAATGATTACTTAATTCAAGTAAAATAACATTGAGATAAGCCCTATGTATTTTTACCTACATAATGATAATAAACAAGTTGGGTCACTTTCATGATTAAGAACCCTATGAGGAAGTAATGGACCAACTGGATCTGACATGCAGGTGAGGCTTTAAAGCTTTACTTGGTAGGGGGTTTGAATCAAGAATCAAATACCTATTCCATAAAAATATATATGATTTTCTATTTCATTCTGGCACGTGTGTGTTTATAGCTAAGCTACTATACTTTCAAAAGTATGAAGGTTTCTGTACGTCTAAATAATTTTTGATGATGTTTTATCCGACTCGGCAATCGGCTCTGTTAAATATAATTGATAATGTTAAAATTATCTAGAAACTAGCTTTTCTAATTTTTTGACTTTGCTTATCTAATAAATAAATATCCTCAAAATGAACAGTTAAAAATAAAAATTTTATAAAAAATAGTGATAATAGGTTTAAAGTTTTAAATCGAAAATATTAATCTTACTCTTGATGACAAATAGAATTTTTTGTTTAGGTTTTACCTAATTCGGATTGTTTACATCGTCGAACTTACAAACGTACCACCTCAGTCATTAAAATAGTTATTTTTGAGAATTTGGCAAACAATGTCAGAAATTATAAAATTTAGCTTTAGATAGTTTTAATAGCGTAAATTATACTTAATGTTGCAGATTGTCGAATCGTATTTATACTTAATGTTGCAGATTGTCGAATCGAACGTCCTATCATCGAAAATAATTTGAAAGTAAGGAGACCTCCATACTTTCGAAACCATTTATCTTGTCACTTATGTTGTTCCAGTGCACTGCATATTAACTTATGTTAGCAAGATAATTCGACCGTCCCATAAGGTTTGTAAGGATTTTGATCTTTTTCGGAGACTCCGTCAAAATTTTCGTAATTCTATTTTCATTTTAGATGCAAGTTTATCAAAAAAATCGTATTCGGATTCGGAGTGCCAGGACTATAAATATTGTGAGTGTGACGAAGGAAAGAGACACCCCCTCTTCAACTCACAGAAAAAAATAATCTTTTACACATATATTCCAACTCCAGAGGATTTTGGAATAACAGTACGGCTGGTAAATGAGCGAGCCAGCTCATGTTTAGCTTAGTATTCAGCTTTCACAAGCTGGCTTGAAATTAAATAAGTCGGTTTTAAACAGGAAAAAAAAACTCGAAATTTATTTCAATCCGAGTTTGAGTATTACAGGGCTCACTCAAATTAGACTTGAAAATGTGATGCCCCAACTTCCCAGGGGGTTACCCATCCTAAGACTACTCCCATCCTAGCACGCTTAACTCTCTTAACCTCTTGGGCCTTACCACCACCCAAAATGCTTAAGCCGGGTTAAGAGTTTAGCCATATTATATCTCATATATAGGACTATCTGGGGTCTCACAATCTCCCCTCCTTTAAGCCTTGACGTCCTCGTCAGGCTCAGACTCACAAGTATCAGGCGATGTGAGACTCATCTCGCTAGCCCGTCATCCAGACCCTGGCTCAGCTGAGACTCATCTCACACTTCCGACTGGTAATTGGCTCTGATACCATCTGTGACGCCCCGACTTCCCAGGAGGTCACCCATCCTAGGACTACTCCCGTCCTAGCACGCTTAACTCTCTTAACCTCTTGGGTCTTGCCACCACCCAAAATGCTTAAGCCGGGTTAAGAGTTTAGCCCTATTATATCTCATATATAGGACTATCTGGGGTCTCACAATCTCCCCTCCTTTAAGCCCTGACGTCCTCGTCAGGCTCAGACTCACAAGTACCAGGCGATGTGAGACTCATCTCGCTAGCCCGTCATCCGAACCCTGGCTTAGCCGAGACTCATCTCACACTTCCGGCTGGTAATTGGCTCTGATACCATCTGTGACGCCCCAACTTCCCAGGGGGGTCACCCATCCTAGAACTACTCCCGTCCTAGCACGCTTAACTATTGGGGTTGTTATTGGATTTATAAGAGACTTAGACACTAGTAATAATAACTGGGCTTAAGCATTTTGGGCCGGTGGTTGGGCCCAACGAGTTGGGGTTGTCATTGGGTTTATAAGAGACTTAGACACTAGTAATAATAACTGGGCTTAAGCATTTTGGGCCGGTGGTTGGGCCCAACGAGTTATTATTGCTAGTGGGCTGGATCGTTACAGTTGGTATCAAAGCCGGTTCACCAGCTGGACATGTGTTGCGAGTCTTGGCTGAGTCAGGGTCTGGATGACAGGCTAGCGAGACGAGTCTCACATCGCCTGGTGATCTTGGGCTATGTGTATGATTGGACTGACGAGGACGTCAAGGCCTTAACGGGGGGAGTCTGTGACGCCCCAACTTCCCAGGGAGGTCACCCATCCTAGGACTACTCCCGTCCTAGCACGCTTAACTCTCTTAACCTCTTAGGCCTTGCCACCACCAAAAATGTTTAAGCCGGGTTAAGAGTTTAGCCCTATTATATCTCATATATAAGACCTGTCACGGGTCGATTGTTGGGACTCGACCGTGACACCTTCGGGGGCCATATTTGGTAGGCACTTGGGTTGACGAAGTTATGGAGTTGCGGAGTTGAGGCGTTCCGTCAGGTAGGAGTCGCCGTCAAGTCAACGAAGGCAATTCCCTAGCAATGGCCCGTGCCATGACATGGAAATAGGTGCCGCATGCGGGGTTGGAAAACGTACCCCTCGGTGAGCACCTTCGTACCCCCGAGGTGCCAAAGGAGTGGATGCCTCGTAAGGGTACTAGAGGAGGGGTGGACACTTCGTAAGTGGCCCTCGACTCCCATAGGTTCGCCTCATAAGGCCCCATACAAACGAACCGGCCTCGCTCCGCATCGCTAGCCACTGGCCCCTCCTTGGCTCGACCACGCCTGGCCGCTTACACCATTGGTCCAGTCTCTCAAGGTTCACTATACGGATACCGATACCGCTCGCCTCCTTGGGTTTCGCCCCTCGAGTCTCGTAGGCTACCCACCAGGCGATGTAAGACTCATCTCGCTAGCCCGTCATCCAAACCCTGGCTCAGCTGAGACTCATCTCACACTTTCGGCTGGTAATTGGCTCTGATACCATCTGTGACACCCCGACTTCCCAGGGGGTCACCCATCCTAGGACTACTCCCGTCCTAGCACGCTTAACTCTCTTAACCTCTTGGGTCTAGCTACCATCCAAAATGCTTAAGCCGGGTTAAGAGTTTTAGCCCTATTATATCTCATATATAGGACTATCTGGGGTCTCACAGAAAAGCCCGAATATATATTGAGAGAAATATAATATATATATTATTTTAATTATAGAATAATAATATATAATATATATTATGTATTTTATTTATATGTACATAGAGTTTTAGTTATCAAACATATTTGCTGGCCCACAAAACCATAGCAGCAAAATTCTACTAAAATTACTCTCTCTCTCTCTCTCTCTCTCTCTCATAATCGCTTCTGCTAAATTATTTTTCTTAATATTATAATACCGTATTCATGCATTTTTTTATATGTTGAACTATTAGACATTTTTTTTTTATCAAATTTTAGATAATATTCCATAAAAATTAAACTATAAATTGCATAATTTTAAGAATTTTAAGTGGCTCGTTTAGGACTCGAGCTCACTCGACTCGAAATTAGGCTCGTTTGAGCTCGGCTCGAATTAATTTCAAGCCAAGCTTGAGCCTATTTCAAACCAAGCTTGAGCTGAAATAAGCTCGCTCAAGCTCGACTCGTTTCCACCCCTAAGTAACAATAGTTCTCTATTTTCACCAAAAGTAGGAGTAACTTCGGTAGTTTTCAGTAGCAGCAGTTTCGGTTAGTTTAGTAGTTGTAGCTTTGGTGGTTCATTTTCTAATGTTTTCAGCCATTTTGGAAGTCTAAACTGAAACTCCAAGTTCTTGAGGTGCTCCAGCTTCAGTAGGAGGTAACCGAGACCAATTCACCCAAGTTCGGCTCCATTCAAGCGTTCAATTGTAGCTTACTTTAAGGAGAGTCATTCTAGAACAGGGATGTCAACGGGCCGGGTTTGGTTCGGGATTTTTAAAAATCCGAATCTAAGCCTGAAAATCAAATTAAACCCGAATTCGGATTCGAACCCGGTGGGTTTTTAAAATCCACACCCATATCCAAACCCGACCAATTACTCGAAACCTGAACTCGAAAATCCGAACCTGAAATAATAATTTCTCTTTATCATATTTCAAAATATATTATAGTAAAATCAAAATTTTCAAAATAAAATTTTCAAAACACAATCAAATACAACATTAAAACATTCATGCTATACAATATCAACATCTGGATAAGAAAAGCACAAATTCAAACAGTTAAAGACAACAAAACATTCTTTAAATACCTAATACAATCTCTAGATATCAAAATGTTATATAATTTATTCGGGTTCGGATTCGGGTTCGGTCGGGTAAATGCAAAATCCATGCTCGTATCCATATTCGTCGGATTTTTATTTTCTATACCCCTAACCGAATCCATATCCATTTAGCTCGGATAAACTCGCTCCATTCAGGTTCGGGTTCAGGTTCTCAAGCCAAAAAACTTAAGTTCACAACTATTACAACTCCTTCACTGTCTTTTTTTTTTTTTTTTTTTTTGAGAGATAGGTAGCATGCTATCCGCTTCGTTTATTTCATTTAGAAATAAACTTAGCTAAAAATGTGAATCAATTAGGATTTGAATTTGGGATCTCGGGTATCAACCACCAAACCCTTTGTCACTTGCACTAGGGACGGTCGGTACTCCTTCAATGTCAACCAATAATTTTTATTTTGTTTTCTTTCGGCGAACAATTTTGGCACGCTCGATAGGACCCATTGCAAGAAACATATCTTGACCTTAGCATTAATGATGAACACAAGAAACAGTTAGAACAACGACTACAACAGGTCGAAGAATGCACTACTTGCGGAGTTGCACGAGTTAAGCGTGCATGCATGTACACGTGATAATTATTTTATTATTTATCTTAAATCAACATAAATTTATGTATTATATCTGAACGAGTCTTAAACATGAGGATTGAAAATGTCCTCGGAGTCCAATTCGGTCTGAACAACAAGAAAAAAAAAAAAAAACAGAAGAAAAAGAATAAAAGTGAAAAGAAAATATAATAAAAATTATAAATTCTAATTGTATCTTTCATGCTCTGAAGCACAACATGTAATTTCTTTTACAAAAGTATATGCTATTGTAAAATAACTTATATTTTATTCTGTTCGAGACTTTTGATGCATTTGGATTAAAGTTGATTGATTTTTTTTGGTTTTTTTTTTTCGCATTTCACATTTTTTTTTCTTCAAAAAAGAATATTAAATTTATACTATATTTCTTCTAATTTTTTTTTAAAATTAGTTTTATTTTTCTCTTAAAATAATAATTAATCCTTTCTTTTAGATTGTAATCAATCTATATATTTGATCCCTTTTTAAAAAATTTTTAAATTAAAAGATCGACTAAATAGGTCTCGGAGCTCCAACAAATTGTTGGAGCCCCCGAGGCTCCAACATATATTTTTTTAATATTTTTTATTGAATACTTTATATATTTATTTATATATATTAGCTAAGTGTACATACAAATACACGTGATAATTATTTTAATAATTATTTTAAATCAACATAAGTTTATATATTACATTTATTTAAAAATTTATGATAAAAATTTAACTTTTAAAAAATTAAATTCATTTGTTATATTTTATTAGAAAATACCTATCAAATTCTAGCTTAAATTTAAATGGTTGTTGCCGATAATAATTAGATAATTTTATTTTATTTTTTATTATATTAAATATTTATGCATATTTTTCAAATTCTGACAAACTCAAAATTGAAATATGCGTTTTAAATTAAAAGAATCAAAGTTTTAATTCACCTTTAACTCATAATTTAAAATTTAATTTTGATCCACTTTAATTAAAATTTTTCTTTATTAATTCTAATTTTATAAGCAAAACTAAATTTAATTTATGATAAAGTCAAATTTTAATTTTAATCTAAAATTCATAAATTTAAGTTTAAGTCGTATAATTAAAATTTAATTTTAAATTTAAGATGAAATAAAAATTTAAGATCAAATAATATTAAAATCTAAATATATATTTGATATTAAACTCAAATTTGATTGTCGATTATAATTAATAAAAAGTTAATATAACAACTAAATATTAGTAAATAATATTGAGATAATCTAAAAATATTTACCTAAAAAGAAAAGATATAGAATAATATAAAATATTTAATTAAAAAAATTATTCGCACCGACCGTTCCTAGGCATGTGACAAAGTATTTGGTGATTGAGATCGGAAGTCCAAAATTCAAATTCTTGTTGATTCACATTTTCAACTAAATTTATTTTTTTAAAAAATAGCATGCTATCAAAAATATTTTCCACCAAAAAGTGAGTTTGTTCATTTCTTTGTTAGTTAATTCGCGAATTATTGAAAATCCGAATTGAACGGTCTGTCTATGAATTTTTTCCAAAGAAAATGAATTATTCGCGAATTATTCCCAAATTATTAAAAATCTAAATAAAAAAATATAATTTTTTTATTTAAATATAGATCTTATATTTTATATCATATATTTTATATTTTATACCGAATTCGTTTTTTAAGCCGAATTTTTCAACAAATTTAAAAATTAGAAAATAAATTTTATATGTATTATACCCGTATTGAATTTTTGTCGAATTCGAGAGGGTATCAACTACCAAGTCCTTTGCCACTTGCACTAGGGACGGTCGGTTTTAGTGCTGGTAATTTTATGCACTAAATATGATGGATTCTTCATGCAATTGCCACACAAGAAACTTTTGGGCCTTGATCCAATGGTGTTAATGGACCTTGCTTCATGTATTATGAAAAAATATTGCATATACTTGATAATTGATATCTAAGTTTTCAAATTTGAAATTTAGTTGTTTTATACTTTTAATTAAATTTATTTTTTAAAAAAAGTAAGTGATGCAGGTATTTTATATATATCTCTTTCTTTTATATAAGAAAAACCTTGCTCTATAGTAGAAAGTAGGGGAAACGAGCGAACACGAGTAGGCTGGGGTCGGCTCGTGTTCGGCTCGTTTAATAAATGAGCCGAACACGAGCCTGTTAAAGTATCGACCGAAAAATTCAGCTCGTGTTCGGCTCGTTTAAAACGAGCCGAACACGAGCTGGTGACGAGCTGGCACGAACAATAAATTAAAAATAAATAAAATTAAATATATATAAAAAATAAATTTATAAACTCTTACATTTAGACTTTGATCTAATAGTTGAAACTTTACATATAAATGAGTCTTTTTATAATTGAGCTCGCATTTATATTTTTATTTTGCTAAAAATTAAATAATAAAAATATATATTATATATAATTATTTATTTATATATAAAAATATAAATTAAATAAATTATATAAATATAAAATATATTATATATAATTATTTATTTATATATAAAAATATAAATTATATAAATTATATAAATATAAAATATATGTATTCGAACTGTTATCGAGCCGAATACTAGCGAGCTGAATATATTTATCTCAATATATTTATCTCAATATATTTATTTAACGACTCTTTGTTCGACAGAATTAATCTGGGGGATATTTTAAAGCGGGTTATTATTTAAAGTATTTTTAAATGTAAAATTTGTTATATTACTTGCAATCTCTATACATTAGTTTTGCCACCATATTACGAGCACAAGCATTGATACAGCTCGTATGGAATATCATTTTTATATAATATCGATATCTTAACAATCATTATATGGAGAGTTTTGATTTGCCTGATTGGTTGATGAACGTGTATTTAAAATTCCATACGAGTTTAATTAAATCCAGAGAGTACGGAGGCTTTCGAGTTTATAAGTCGTTTTTGATAACGAAACTTTCGAATCGATAATCGACTCCGTTAAATTTGATCTCGCGTATTTGAAATATCTAGAAAATAAATGTTGCGATTTTTCAATATCATTTACCTAGTAATTAAAAGGGTTCAAAATCAACGACTGAAAATAAAAATCTCACAAAAAGTGATGATATAATACTAAAATTTTCGATCAGAGATATTGATCTTGCTGTAAATAGTATAAAAAAATTTCTATCAAAATTTTATCTGATTTGAATACTTCTACACCTTACAAATGATATACATCAACTATTAAAAATTATTGATTTTGATTCTTTCTTATCGCCAGGTAAATAATATTGAAAAATCGCAAAATTTATTTTCTAGATATTTCAAATACGCTAAATCAAGTCTAATGAAACCGATCGTCGATTAAAATTCCATGAAAATGACTTAGTAGTACGGAGACCTTCATACTCCTAATAGCACACAAGACCTATATATATAGAGTGAGGCTACTATGCTATCGGAAGCACGGAGCCTTCGGTGCTTCCAGCTCGTTTTCGATGTTGCGACTTTCGAATCGTCGATCGGCTCCGTTAAACTTGATCTAGAGTATTTGGAGTACCTAGAAAATAAATTTTATTATTTTTCGATATAATTTGCCTAGTGATTGAATGGGCTCAAAATCAACAAATTTCAATGGCCGTAATGAGCCGTTTGTAATTTAACGGTGTAGAAATATCCAAATCACGTGAAATTTTAATAGAAAATTCTTTATATTATATAAAACAAGATCAATATCTTTGATTTAAAATTTCAATATTATATTATTACATTTTGTAAGATTTTTATTTTCAACCGTTGATTTTGAGCCCTTCGTTCACTAGGCAAATGATATCGTAAAATCATAAAATCTACTTTCTAGATACTTCAAATACTCTAGATCAAGTTTAACGGAGCCGATCGACGATTTGAAAGTCGCAATATCGAAAACGAGCTGAAAGCACGGAAGGCTCCGTGCTTTCGATAGCATAGTAACCTCACTATATATATATATATATATATATATATATATATATTTTTGTTGTATTTGTCATGTGATTCACTTCTGCGTTTTGGTACAAAAATTACGAGATTATCTAAATTTTCACTCACAGTAGTACAGAGATTGACCTTTTGACTTGATTATATTATAACGAACACATATAAAACGAAATAAAGTAATATTTAGATGAGGATTGCGATAAATATTAAGAATAAATATCATATTAGATCATTAAGTTGTTTTTTGGAATATGGTAGGTCGCCTAGTAGGTTAAATATACTTTTATACCAAATTATGAATGCGGTAACTTTTCGCAAGATAAAAAATAAAATTTTAACCTCTAATCATACAAAAGTAATCACCGCCAAAAGCCTACGAGATAAGCCTACGAGATTAAACAGATGATGAACCTTTAGGAGCAAATCCTCTCTGTTAATCGGCATGTCACACCTCAATAATTTCATATCGGATAGGAATGAAAATATGATTGGTTATATAAGAGACTTAAATATTAGTAATAATAATTAAGCTTAAGCATTTTGGAGCAGTGTTTGGACCGAACGAGTTATTGTTACTAGTCGACAGGTTGGTATTAGAGCCAGTTCACCAGCTGAAAATGTGTGGCGAGTCTCAGCTGAGCCAAGATCTGAAAAACAAGATGATAGACAATGCGGGAGTTCACCAGCCGGAAATGTGTGGCGAGTCTCAGCCGAGCCAAGATCTGAAAAACAAGATGATAGATTATGCGGGAGTCTGAATGACAAGGTGGTAGTTTATGGAGGGGTCTGTCACAACCCAATAATCCTACATCGGATATGAATGGCGATGCGATTGGGTATATAAGAGACTTACACTATAGACTTGACACTAGTAATAATAACTGGAGTTAAGCATTTTGGACCAGTGTTTGGGCCCAACGAGTTATTATTGCTAGCGGTCGGGTCGTTACACGGCACTAGCTAACGGTCTCCAAGAAAGCTTTTTTTTTCTTTTTTTTTTTTCCTTTTTTTTCTCTTTTTTCTTTTCTTTTTTTTTCGAGCTCTCTATTGTTTCACGCCTATAAAATTTTTTTTTTTCTCGAGCTCTCTATTGTTTCACTCCTATAACATAATTCATCTTTCTAATGAATGAAGAGAGTAGCATGGTACATTTTTCTAAAAAAAAATATCTTTATGTTGAAAAATTTATTATTGGATTTCTAATTATGATATCAAAACAGAAACTTAAGATCTATTTTATATTAAATTCTATCAACACTAATAGATAAAATTGAATTGAGACTAAAGTATACAAAAAACACTTTTCTGCGGGACTACAGAAAATATATTGTAATCAACAGAGATAGAAAGAAACATACAGTGGTATTTTATCATATAATTTTACTGTATTACGTAATTTCCTGATATTTCAAGCAAAGCGATAGAGTCCAATTTGGGGGCCCATGTTTTTGTCGCCCTCTATGTCCCAATAATTAGTTCAGATATATGACCGTTACACCGAAAATCGTCTCCATTCTGAGAGAAAGTTTTATGTGTTCAAAAAATAAATCAATCATTTTTTTTAAAAAAAAATATAATAAAAATATTTTTTATAATTATATAGGACATATAAATTTAAAAAAATTATTTGATTAGTTTGAAATGCTACGTCAATCATATTTCCCATCTGGCCCCAAGCTCGGCACGCGCCCCAATAAATAAATAAAGAAAAATTTCAAATACCACCCCTATTGTTCCGCATTTTCTTACTTAGTACTTATAGTTTAAAGTGTTTCAATTTAGTACCATATAGTTTTATTTTTTTTTATTATTCATTCTATTAATTTTTTTTCGTTAAATCAGTGACAAAGTTAAAATTAAAGTGTATTCAAGTGAATATTTGATAAACCTGGATAGAGTATTTGATTTTTTTTGCATGTAATTTAACGAAATATTAACAGAGGAGCTGACGAAAAGAAAAAAATGAAAGCACAGAGTACTAACTTGATACACTTTAAATCACAGGATACTACAATAAGAATATTGGAAAGCACAGGGATGTATTTTGAAGTTTACCCATAAATAAAAGAGAAACATGGGTGGCGGATCCAACGGTTTTGATGGTCCCTATCAGTAAATAATAAAAAATAGAGGGTAAAGTGTATGCATGCTCCTTATACTATCCGTATTTACAATTTGCTCCCTACACACTGTGCTTTTCTTTTTTGATCCTTTTGAATACTGATACTAATTTTTAGGATGTTTGGTTTGCCGAAAAAATGTGAAAAAAGATTGAGAAAAAAATTTTCATTAAAAATCTCTATTTTGATTTTTTTGCATGTTTTGTTTAAAAAAACACTAAATTTTTTGAAAATTTATTTTTCAAATTTCACGACAAATTAATATTTTTATTTTTGAATTTTTTTAAGAAAATGAAAATGCTAGTTTTTCAAAAAATTTAGAAAGAATTTTTTTAAAAAAAACTTATTTTTGTAGAACTAAATGGGCAGGAAACTGAAAATGAGACTTTTTTTTTAGATAAAAGCTCCCTTTTTTTAGAATTTTAACATAATTTTAAAACTTTGACATAAATTTTTAATATTTAAATTTTCAGTTTGAATTTAAACTAATATATTATAAAAATAAAATTGGCACATTAATTTGATTATGTTTCTGATATCTATCTGAACCAAACACCGATAATGAGAATGGTTCATTTTGATTCCGATTCAAGTAGTGAACCAAACAGAATGAATTAATAAATCATTCCGATTCCGTTTTCAGCTTATTCTTATTCCGATTTCAATACTGATTTCGATTTTTAATCAAACACACCATAAAAGACATTTGAGCTCGAAAAACAAAGAAACGTAAGGGACTTCAATCACAATCAAAATAATACAGGGACCTACCTGAACTTTTACCCATACTAAATAAATAAATAAAGGGAAAACTTATAATACCACCCCTGTGGTTTCACACTTTTCTACTTTAGTACTCTGTAGTTTAAAATGTATTAATTTAGTACGTTGTGGTTTCACACTTTCTTATTTTAGTACCCTGTGGTTTAAGTGCATCAATTTACTACTCTTGTGGTTTTATTTTTTTCTTTTCGATGGTTTCTCTATTAATATTTCGTTAAATTATATGCAAAAACTTCAGATACCCTACAAAGATTTATCAAATATTTATATTAGTACCTTTTAGTTTTAAATCTATCATTATTTTTTTTTTCTTCCGTTAATATTTCGTTAAATTATATGCAAAAAAACTTTAGACACCCTACCTAGGTTTATCGAATATTCACTTTAATACCCTTTGATTTTAAATTTGTCACTAATTTAACGAAAAAGATTAGTGAAATGGATAATAAAAAGAGAAAAATGAAACCACAGGGGTTAACTTGATACATTTAAACCACAGGATGCTAAAGTAAAAAAGTGCGAAACCACGGGAGTTAACTTGATACACTTTAAATCATAGAGTACTAAAGTGAGAAAGAGTGAAACCACAAGGGTGCTATTTGAAGTTTACCCATAAATAAATATCTATAAAGTAGGCCCACGCCCGCCGCCGCCGCACTCGTCGCTGCTTCTGCTTCTGCTTCCTCCACCGCGCTTCCGCTGCTTTCTCCCTCTCCCCCGCCGCATCGCGTTTCCCAAACGCGCTACCATGGGTCACTCCGCCGCCGCCGCCGCCGCCACTCTCGGCCTCACGAAACCCGCTACGATCGAGCCCCCTCAGGTGATCCCTCGTTTAGGGTTCTTACGATCTTAAAGTTGCAATCTTTGTCGTAATCTACGAGGTGTCGAGTGCTATAATGAGGTTTGTAGCATTGTTTCCTTTGGGATTTGTTTTGGTTTTGATCGGGGACTATGTGGACGTGCGTTCATGTGATCTGATTTAGCTTGATCTTTTGATCGGTTGGATCTAGGTTGTACGCGGTTGGAATTGTGGTTTCCATGGAGCTTTTGTGTGATCATAAAAAAATTTTGGCGACATTTAAACATGGAGTTGATCTCAAAAGGGCGTCCTAATTTATGATGAGATTGAGAATTAGGGTCTTGTGATTGTCTAGTGTGTTGGAGTCAGATGCTTTTCCAGTAGCAAAACCCTTCATTTCTTAAGAGTAACCATTTTTGTACGGGCAAAATCCCAAAGCTTTTCTTCAATTTACTTGATTTTGTTATCAAACAGATCTATGGAATTAAATAAGATTGCAGTTTCACTTCTCGAAAGTGCGATTTTTTAAAAATGGTACTTCCCACTTTAGTGGCTTACGGGCAACCGAACTGTGTTTTAATGCTAGTTGTAGGGGGTTGGGTTCATCCTTGAGTGAGTCTATTCAAAACCCAATTCGGAGGTAAAAATAAATTTTTAGTTTTATAGTTTTATTTATATGTTTTTGAAAGCCGTTTTTATCTGTTTTGCAATTATGCTGTAAGATATGTTCTATTATATTAGCTGTGTTTTTTTTTTTTGTTTCGATCATATTTGCTTGTCTCGCTCTTGTTCACAATTGTATACAACAGGAAGTGTAACATTTATAGAGATAAAAGCCTGTGAAAACAGCACAATTTGACTCTGCACATACTTTATTCTTGAGGCAGAACTTTTGTATCTAGATAGTAATGTTCTTAATATTTCCCTGTTGAGATTTGTCAATTTTCATCTCTTCTTGTAGATCACATTTTCTGCTAAGGACATTGATTTTGCCCAATGGAAAGGAGACGTGCTTGCGGTGGCCGTCTCAGAGAAAGACATGTCGAAGGACTCGGATTCGAATTTCGAGAACCCGATCTTGAAAAAATTGAACAAGCAGCTTAATGGTCTGTTGTCGGAAGCTTCTAGTGAGGAAGATTTTACTGGTAAAGCCGGGCAGACTAGTGTTCTCCGGCTACCGGGCTTGGGTTTCAAGAGATTAGGTCTAGTTGGTCTCGGGCAAAACTCTCCCTCCAATACAAGCGCTTATCGAGGCATTGGTGAGGCTGTTGCGGCAGTAGCAAAGATTGCCCAAGCAGGCAGTGCTGCTATTCTTCTCGCTTCTTCCAATGCAATCCCCGAGGAATCCAAGCCAAACGCCCTTTTGGCAATAGCCTCAGGTATTTTGTGTTACATCAGTTGTGATGTACTCATGTACAGGGCCTGTTTGGCCCAGCTGGGGCTTCTGGAGAAGTGCTGATCAATAGAGCTGTAGAGAAGAAGCATTGATAGTTTTATTCATTAAAATCCTCCTATTGCTTCCCACTAAAGCAGAAGCTTTAAATTGAAGTTTGTTTTGGGGCTTAGAAGCTAATTTTCACTCCTGCTAGAATAAAACTTGTTAACATTTGCTTCTCTAATGCTTGGCTACTACTTTTTGGAGTAGAGAAGTTGTTTAATAAACTAGTCTAGAATGGCCCTTAAATTCAAATATGATGGAAGATCTCTTCATAGGGTTCGATAAATCCACTGTGATATCTTATGAGTTCGAAACTAAAGATCGATTTTAAGTTCTAAATCTCGTTGAGTCTATCGTGAAGATTTCTTTGAGGTCGGTGATATAAACTCTTTGTACTGTTTAAAGTACAAGTTTAAAGGGTCCTAAATCAACATTGGTTTCTCCTTTTTCATTATGTACATGACGTTTAAAGATCTGTAAAAAGGAAGGTTTTATACTTATTTCTCTTAACTTAGTATGTCTTATATAGTTTTACTCCGACTAGAAAATTTATCCATATGGAGTTAACAAAAAGGTAATCTTCGATATTGATATAGAGGTTCAGAGTACGGACACGGTGAATAGTATAAAAGTGTCCGTCGTTGTTGTTTTACTTGGACCTTTGTCTTGCGAGTAATCGGTACAACTCTTTTTGATTAAAATCTACGGAATCTTTTGTAATACAAACTCTCTTTTTCCTTTTGGGTCAATGGAGATGAGGTCCTCCAAACTAAACTGGTTATCGAAAACGACGTGGTTTTCATCGTCGTCGCGGCGGGTATAGTTTAAAGTAATTAAGATACCTTGTCGGACCGGGTCAGAAATACAACATTGGTGGTGATGTTATTGGTTCCTTTCTTCGTAATTAGTCAGGACAAGTCAATAAACGAAATGTGATCTTCGTACATGTAGGACGTTTTTTTAATAATTTCGTGTTTTATGTCGTAGACCTTTCTATACTAAATCTTTCTATTGGAGGCACTGAGACCGTAATGACCGTTTTCGAATGTTAACGTGTCTGTAAATGGACAGTTTACAATTTGGAAAGGGTTGTTATCGGTCGAAAGAAAAGTGTAGTGGTGGACCTCCGAATATTGTGTTTACCTATTTTGCTCCTCCCAAGCGTCTACGACGTCGTTGTGGGTTCATACTTGGGTAGAAATCGAGGAACGTAACGAGGTGCAGATCATATAAACGTCATTTTTGTAGTGATATGCTCCTTCGTTGAAAACTTCGGAGAAGGCGTTCATGTGGACTTCCGTTCTTTCCAATGATATTCTTTGTAGTTAAAGGTTCAAGATCCTTACTTCAGTTTAGACCCTTTTAATTTTCCTAGGTTTCAGATGATTGGTCCCCATTCTTGTAAACGACCACGTAAATGTTCGAGAAAAGGTTTTTAATGAAGTCATGTTTGTAGTGAACGTATGAACTCAAAGAACAGGTTGAGACCAGGTCTTGGGTTCGGTTATTATAGGTGACGAAACTCAACACAGAAAAAGCTCAGTCTAAATTTGGACAACAGAAGTATGTCAGGTTCGTGTCAAGGATCTTTAATAAACTTTAATCTATATATCTCACCCAGGAGATTAGTTAGATTATTATTGTTTCTGTGGAAAACTAGTCGACTAATAGAATGAAGTCGTTTCGNATGTTTCTCAAATATAGTGGCTGGAGTTTCTTTAGAAGTGCTATCTGAGTTGCTGTAAATCTTGAATTTTAGCTAGAAATCAAAGCTTTAAATTGAAGCCTCTGCTTTTGGCACCAAGAATTTCTGTTTGGCTTCATGCTTCAGTGAAAAGATTAAGAATCCTTGTTTGACAGATGTGACACTTAATATTACTGCTGCTAGACTGGTGTACTTACCATCTACACCTGTAAATTATTTACTATAGATCTGTTGATATGTTTTCCAGTAGTATTTTTACCTGTAAAAGTCTTACTATCTTTAAAGACCCTTTAACATCCTTTCCAGTACTATTTCATGTTTACCTACTACATGCTTGGACATTTGATCTTATGTACTAATGCTGTTCAGCGTGAATAAGGTGGTCTTTCATCATCTATATAGCCTTCCTTCCTCTATTCTATATTAGTTGATTGATTTTTCACCAAAAAGCCTCTTTAATTATCTTCTTTTGTTGGTTCAGGTCAATAATACTGATGCAGAGGGAAGGCTTACACTTGCTGATGCTTTGGTTTACACATGTAAACAAGGTGTTGAAAAGGTATTGAAATGCTAGATTCTCACAAGTGTATTTTGCATTGATCTTTTGGAACATTCTATTTTTTGGTTGTTGGTTTGTTTTCCTGTTTGTAATTCTTTCGGGCAATGAATATATGCACTTTAGGCAAATTACCACCTGCATTTAAGCCCATTATTTTTAAAGGCACCTGAAGGTTACAAACTCCGTATATTAGTTATCTATCATAGTTCTTACAATACAATCTTTTCTGATCCGGGTTTCCATTACTCAAATTTAAAATCTGTGCTTTTTTTTTATTTGAGGCTTTTGTACTTCTAGGTTCATGCAACCTGGCAAGTCCGAATCTTTCCAATGTCTACTGTTGAAAAGTTCTTCAACATCACATACTGTCACGAAAATAATTGCAAGACTATAACTAGAATTTTCTTTCCGTTGAGTTGTCTTTAAAAATACCTGGAAAGAAGAGTCATTACTAACAGGAAAAGTGGAAAAGTTATAAAGCTTTATGGTAAATGTGGAGTGGAGAGACCAGTCATAAAATTAAGTTGCTGAGTATGTACATATAAGCCACGGAGAGATCTAATTTATTCTTCTTTGCAACTCTTTTTTATGTGTTAGCTTGGATTACTATGGGACCATCTGGGTCTTAATACAACCCTTCGAAGTGACTCTTGAGTTACCTATTGACCTCCAAGAAGCCATATTTTAGTGCTTCGCTGCTACCACTCACCTGCAGGAGTATTTATATACTTAAGGAATTCATTGAGGGTGATAGTTGTAAATATAGATTTTGTTGGAGTTACACGCAAAAGAACCATAGTTCTCAGGTTTATCCCTGTAGCGAGAATATGCAGATGTTTAAGAAAGGTTTAGATACCGTTTGATATAGGTATAAAGGGGGGGATAAGGGGGTTATCCCCTCCTTCATACCCAAACACCACCCATTGCTGTGGGTGGGAACAGCTTGTTCCCACCCATAGCATGGAATAGTGGTGGGAACAAGCGGTTCCCATCCCTAAATTTTTTTAAAAAAATCAAAAATTAAAAAAAAATTAAATTTAAAATTTTATAATTAAATTAAATTAAATAAAAAATCTCAATATTAAACTTTATAATTTTAAATTTTAATTTTTTAAATTTTAATGTTATATTTTTAAATTTAAATTTGATTTAAATTTTAAATTTTGAATTTTGAATTTTGAATTTTGAAATTTAAATTTTTTATTTGAAATTTGAAATTTAAAATTTGCTATTTTAAATTTTAATTTTGGATTTTAAAATTTAAAAGTTAAAATTTTAAATTAAAAAATGTAAATAAGAAATTTAAAAACTTAAATTCAAATATAATATAAAGGGCAATACCATTATTTTCTATTTATAACTATTAACTATTCTTCTTATTCCATCTTATCTATCCAAACACTATTTTTCTTATTTCCGAGAACAACCAAATTTTTATCTAAATACAAAATTAGTCTAGTTCTCGCTTATACCTAAACTTGTACCTATCCCTGGTATAAGCTAGTTTTTACTTATACCCGAACCAAACGAAGTTCTCGCTTAGTGTATTAAATGTACAGTCTTTATACTTGTTGCGAGTTTTATTAGCACTTCAATAATTGTTGCATGCAGGTAGTTGATCTGGCTACCTTGACTGGTGCTTGTATAGTTGCTCTTGGGCCCAGTATTGCAGGTAAAGACCTTAATGATATTTCACCATTATTCTGATTTTAGTTCTTGCTTTTTCCACTACCTTGTAAAAGGCAGGAAATAGTTTTATTCATAAGCATCAAGTTCTGTGTCAAATTTAGTGGCAACTAACTTGTATGTATTTAGTTCTGTACTTAGTATTGTTATTGATACAATTAGTGTTTTATAATTTTGGAGTGTTTTTCTTTGTCCTGCTTCACGACACATTATGTCTGTTCCCATATCTTCTTTTGTCTTGTATTTATAGTTGTCCATTGATGGTTTGATTTCCTTTGAAAATTTCCGTTCTTTGAACTGCACTTAATATTGAGTTGTTTCAACATGCACTTTGCTTTTGCTTCTTTATTATAAAGGTATTTTATAATTTGCAGGGTTTTTCACCCCTAGCGACGACTTAGCGAAGGAGATTGGATCAGCATCAGAGATCACAGGAGAGAAGTTCTGGAGGCTGCCGCTGGAGGAAAGCTATTGGGAGTCGATGAAATCGGGTGTGGCTGATATGGTGAACACTGGAGGACGCCAAGGTGGTGCTATCACTGCTGCACTTTTCTTGAAACAGGTCTCAAATCTACCCTTTTCTTTATCTTTCCCCCTACAGTTTTATCGTCAACCGTTTGACTTGATGAACAACGAAGTTATATGGCCTATTATCAGTGTCAACACTGGTTTGACACAAATTCTAGTAATTCTAGTTCATAATACTGGAACTACGGAAAGTTGTTTCGTTGTTTTGTAGTTTAATAGAGTAGGCTTTGAACCTAGTCAAATCTACCATGTGAATAAACCGGATTTAATGCAGCTACTATGTGAACAACAAAAAGAACACCAACTCTGAAAATATACCATTGACCTTTTACAAGGTAGGTAACTCTACATCTTTATGAGATCTAATTATCTCTTAATATTCAGTTCTTTTAAATCAAAACTGTAATCGTTAATACATATTCCACCACCATGCTTCCTAAATGACCTTTTCTTCTTAAGAAACATAAGAATGGAAGACACTATTTCGCACATCTACATAGTATATTCGTCTCATATATCCAACTGTTATACTAAATATAGTGTCTATACCTGTGAATTTGATTATCTTTAAATATGAAGTAATATAAATTAAATTGAGCTAGAAAAAAAATAAAATAAAGGCACAACAAGATCAATTTGTTATTTCAAAGAAAACACTTTTTTTTCTCTGTATATACCTGCATATTTGTCAGATTACTACCTTAAATTATCGTATTTCAAATGAATGATATAATCACACTAAACTGAAACTGATCATTTGCAGTTTGTCGATGAGAAGGTCCAGTGGATGCACATTGATATGGCAGGGCCCGTATGGAACGATAAGAAGCGCGCTGCCACCGGGTTTGGAGTGTCAACCTTGGTAGAATGGGTGCTGAAAAATTCTTCTTAAGTCTCGCCGAGGATTCAGCAACTGAGGCAACACCTTTGAGAGGTTAAAAGTCGGCATGGTAATAATGAATTTGCTTTTTCGTTAAATCAAATCAGAGCAGTCATAGGAGAAAGCATGATGTTGTTCAGCTGTTTTTCTTAAAATAATGGCATAATCTGTTTAACTCGCACTTTTTAGCATTGTTTCGTGCTTTTTTAATGCGAACTTGTCGTGTTAAATTATGTTCAAACCTTTCCTGTTCTGTTAGCTATCCATTTGGTAATAATATCAGTTATTATCGCTGTTATTAAGATGCCTAGAACATTTCTATCTAATTCATTGGAGAGCATATTGAATGGATCTCACTCAAAGTGATAGCAACCAAAAAGTAATCTTGAACACTTTATGGTACTTTAGTAGTAAAAACATACAAAACTTATCTGAACTATAGACCATTTTGAATTGGTTATCCTATCTTTCAAAATTTTGATTTTACTATTCAATTTTTCAGTTTGTTTGATTTGAGTCAATCAATGGCAGTTCTAACTTCAAAATTTGAACGCGTCGTTGATTTTTGTAGGTTTAGTTAGTATATTTCAAGCAATTCTCGCACCTATAAATTTATTAAAGTAGGTAATTAGCTCGAATTCTGAGATCAAAGTATCATTTACATACTCAAATCAAATAAATTAGAAAGTAAAATCAAAATTTTGAATGGTTGGGTAGCTAGTTATTAAATCTCTGACATGTAAAAGTGAAGAAATGGAGACCTTCAGATTGCTAGTCCAGAGTTGTTAAAATTAAAAAATCCTGCTCACTTCTAGCGGCATTACAAGATTTCTCTGTACAAAGGGATACTTTCATAAAATCAGGAATTCGTTGAGTTCCCTCCTGTAAATTATTCTCATACTATAAAAAAGAGTGTACCAGAAATGGTTGAAACATTCAGGATTCCTTCCTCAAGCATGCAAACAACCCTTACAGATTTCAATATCCATTGCAAAGTGCAAACAAGTATACAATTGAGTAGAAGAGTAAGAAGAATCAGCCTAAGGAGCTTAGAGAAGAGTTTTAAATCAAGCAAATATATTCAGTCCATGTAGTGCGCAGTTATTTGCGTCGGCAAAAGAGACGGTAACAATCAACAAGTGAAAGGAGTATTTCAGGACAAACTAGCCCTAAAAAGCCAGTCTCAAACAATGAAATCAGGAGAGCGGCTTCGCACGCGTTGCGGGATCTTCGTCGGATTCGACCCACATCATGAAGAGATAGCCAAGAATCCACAGAAACACACACCAGAAGGGGACCCAACACAGGAGGGCTAAAAGACTCAGTATACTCCCAACATACTGTGGGTCCTTGATGTAGCCGAAGGGGAATTCGCTGACCCAGGGAATGTTCTTTCCGAATCGGACACCGTAGTACGTCCCCGCCTCCCCGAGCAACTGGTACACCCTGATATGTACAGAGTTCGACGTCAGCATTGTTGTAAAGAGGGAAAATTAATTGCGTATAATCATTTCATCAATCTAGAGAGTGAATGAGAATTTAAGTTCAGATGCTCAGTAGCACAAAGTGGAGGAGATTTCGCATGAATGTATTGGTATTACTCAGTCTACACAAAGGGGCCTTACATTATTACACTGTCAAATAATCACTTATATAGAGTTACATTGTCCAAGCACACTGTTGGTCCTTGGTTTCTCTCATGTTGCAAATGACTGCATACATGCTATCTCTACAAGCAGTGGCAGCTGACTCATTATAAATTTAGCCTCAATATTTTAAGACCGTAGTTTGCCGTTACGCAGGCCTAAGCCGCGTTGAGAGGGAAGAAGAATAAGGACGGCATCATGCACGAAGAACCAATTCTTCAACAAAGACGAAAATATTGTTACTCAATTCTAAAAGCTCTGATTATATTAACCAAATGTCACGTCTATATATAGAGACGATACCCGAATCCTACTAAACGAAGATAATAAATTCTAATATATCTCTAAATCTGATCAGATTAGAAATAATCAAATAATCGGACTAAAAATAAAAAAAATATAGAACTTTTTCGAAATAACCTGAAAATGCAAAAACGGAGGGCAAAACAATTGCATTTAGGTTCCAAACTTGGCCGGAATGGTTGCGCCATTCGACGGGTAGATCTCGAAAGGTTTTTTCCGAATTAGGGTTGCACGGCTGAAATCGAACACTCGAATGAAAAGTTATGGCCATTTAAAGATTTCTCGCGCCGATTGTAAAAGTTGCCGAACTCAACAGGATTCTCGGCTCAGCTCGGTAGAGTTGCGTTTTTCCAAAAACTCTAATGCCAAATTGGCCGCATCATGCCTTTTTTAGGACTGCTATTTCGTTTGGAAACTAATTTTACTTCCAATGTTGTAAGAGAATGAATTGTGAGCAATGAATTCAGAGATAAGATAATGATTAACTGATATAACAGTCGGGAACAACATAAATGGGAATGATCATCTGCAAGAATCGAATCTGCCATAGCCAACTATTACCAATGTTTAATGTTTAAATGTTACAACTTTTGTGGAACTACAAGTGCAGTATAAGTTCCTAAATGTTGGAATCAGAGACAGTGAAAATTCACAAACTGAATAGCCAGCGTATTCAGAAATCGAAATCGGATCGAATTGTTTGTTTTACTAGCACCACATGGCAACACTAACAATTAATTGCAAACACAAGAAAAGAATTAACATCAATTATAATTCAAAATTAAAAGAAATAGAGAGAGAGAGGGGTGAATGATTAACTTAACTTGAAGTTGAGGTACTGTCCGAGGAGGAAGAGGAGGACGGAGTAGGCGGGGGGAGGCGCTGAGATTCGTGCGAGGGAGAGGAGGGAGAGGATCTGGAGGGCCTTGAGGGCGTGGGAGATCTGGGCCATGCGATGGGAGGGGTCCACCCCCTTCCCGCATAGAGCCACCCATTTATGCGGGTAGTTCCATAGAGCGTAGTAGAACGGGAACGGTACGAGCACCCCCGCGCCCACCACCACCGCCGCCATTTCCCTCGCTCCCTTCGTTCGATCTCTCTGAGCCGCTCGGCTCTCGCCACGGACCGGGCTTGCTCGGTTCCGGTGCCAAAAAAAACCGAACCGGGTAGGTTTTTAGAGGAGTTCGGACTTGGGAGAGATTTTTAGATTGAATTATAAGGGGAAACTTCAAATACCATCCCAGTGGTTTCTTACTTCCTCACTTTAGTATTACGTGGTTTAAAGTGTATCAAGTTAGTGACTTGTGATTTCATTTTTATCTTTTCGTCAATTTTTTATGTTAATATTTCGTTAAATTATATAGGAAAAACTTCAGATATCCCACCTAGATTTATCGAATATTCACTTAAGTATCCTTTAATTTTAACTTAGTCACTGATTTAATGAAAAAAATTAGTGGGATCGATAATAAAAATAAAATATGGCTAAATTGCAAAAAATTCTTCTGTCAAAACTCGATTTTTCACTTCACTTTCTGTCATTTAAAAACCTACACTTTGCCCCCTTATAAAATGAAAAATGTTCACACGGAGTACGGTGTGAACTGTGATGATAAAATGACCATTTTGCCCCTCACTATGTTCACAGGAAAGAAGTCTGAGGGCATTTTTGGCATAAAAAATATATAATAATATTTTATAAACGGAATCCTAACGAATTACTAACGGTTGGGGGCGAAATGAACATTCTTTATTTTACAAATGGACAAAGTGTAGGTTTTTAAATAACAGGAGGGAAAGTAAAAAATCGGATTTTGATTGGAGAGTTTTATCTAATTTAGCCTAAAAATATAAAAATGAAACTATAGGGCAATAAATTAATACACTTTAAAGTACAGAATATTAAAGTGAAAAAAATGTGAAACCACATGATTGGTATTTGAAATTTTTCCTTTTTTATTTTTTTTCCTCTGCGCCAGCCGAAGCAAAGTTAATTATGGCGTTTTGGAATTCGGTAGTTGGGAGTTAGTTAGTTACGGCTGCAATTTACAGTCAAAAATTATTTTATTCTAAACTAGACTAGAATGCTATTGATAGTTCGGAAATCTCTGTGCTATTAAGTTATTTTCGATGATGGGTCATTCGAACCGACGATCGATTTCATAAGAGATGATTTATACAATTAGATATATCTTGAAGTTATTTTTCATGATTTTTTTAGTATCATTTATTTTTAAAATGAATAAATTTTAAATTGAACAGCTAAAACTAAAAATCTCATAAAGTGATAAGAAACTTAAATTTTGATCAAGAATACTTATCTTACTCTAAACCGTGGAAAAAAATTACCAAAACTTTACAATGATAAACTCAAAAATGCATCACATCACCGACCGTCCCTAGAGCAAGTGGTAAAGGGCTTGATGGCTGATACCCGAGACCCAAGTTCGAATCCTAGTTGATTCATATTTCTAGCTAAGTTTATTTCTGAATGAAATAAACGAAGCGGGTAGCGTGCTATCTATTTCTCTTAAAAAAAAAAACATGCATCACATCAGTTGTTCAAATTGTCAATTTTGAGACTTCTTAATAACTAGTCGAATGCTATCAAAAAAATATAAAATTTGGTTGTTAAATACTTTTAATAGTATAGATCATATCTTGTAGATCGATCGTCAATTTAAAAGTCGCATTATGAAAAACAATTCGGTAGCATAGAGGCCTTCATACTACTGATAATATACTAGTTGGACATATTTATTTCTCTCTATTTTCAATGAAGCAAATAGATCATTAAGGATTTTTCTTATTATTATTTTTCATTCTTTTGAAGCTAAGAAGGCCTTGTAGGGCAGTCACTATGCACTCTCTTTCTCTCTCTCTCTCTCTCTCTCTCTCTCTTTGTTTTTTGGTTACACTAAAACCATAGAGAGGTTAGTAAATTCTAATACCCTTGAACGAGAGGTTGTAGAGATTACAATTCTTTTTAAGTTTACTATTAAATAATAGTAATAGGAGTGGATCCAGAGTCGTCCAAAATCTCAATCATAGTAGAGCAATGCGAGAAAATCCAACACTAGTTTGAGCAAGTGTTGATGCTGATAAAATTTCCAGCTGCAGACGTGTATATTAGGGGTGGCAATCCAGCTCGCTGTTCGCGAGCCAGTTCGTGTTCAACTCGAAATGTGCTCGAGATCGAATCGCTCGTTTAGTAAACGAGCTGAACAGGAGCTAAATTTTTCAGCTCGTTTAATAAACGAGCAGAACAATAGCTGGGGGCAGCTCGCTCGTGTTCGGCTCGATAACGGCTCGAATACATATATTTTATATTTATATAATTTATTTAATTTATATTTTTATATATAAATAAATAATTATATATAATATATATTTTTATTATTTAATTTTTAGCAAAATAAAAATATAAATGCGAGCTTAATTATAAAAAGATTCATTCATATGTAAAATTTCAATTATTAGATCAAAGTCTAATGGATAAGATTTTATAAATTTATTTTTTATATGTATTCAATTTAATCTTTTTAACTTATTGTTCGTTGGCCAGCTCGTGAGCNGCTGATAAAATTTTCAGCTGCAGACGTGTATATAGAGCATTTGGTAACAACAAAATTTTGAAGATTTTACTGCAATAATAAAAAAAAGAGTAGAATTTTAAGGCTTAAAAGTATAAGTTTTCACTTGTTACTTTCGATTCAGCCGTTGCAAAATTGTTGCTTGCTTTTTTTAAAAAAAAAATAGATAATGTTGCTTGCTTTTTTAAAAAAAATAGATAAAAAAAACATTCAGTTGTTGCGAAGGAAACTGCTTATTTATGCTGCAGGCCGAGCAGGATCAGTGCCAGACTGCCAGGAATAAAAAAATCAAGCCGCAAATCGGTCAGAGTGAAACCAAACCAATTCAATTCACAAGGGCTCGTTTCATCAGTAATTTCGTATTTCCTTTGATCCAACCATCCGAAAAATCCGAATTCTCAAAACAGGATAACAGATACTTTTCTCGCGGGAAAAAAATAACTCTCAGAAAACAAAACTACCCATAAAATAGTACATTTCAAATGAAAAGAAAGATGATAACAAGGACGATTCACAGACAAGAAAGATGGTAACAAACAGGAGCATCGAATGTTACATTACAACAGCAAACAAAACTTTGCTTTGGCGAAAATCACTTCGTGTGTACGGCTACTTCTACGGGATGTAATCTACTCCCAACCACTAGTGCACTTCAAAATTCTCGATCTCTTATAGAAACCTAAACTCATGAACAATGATGCTGTTCAAAAGCCCAGAATTATTCTGAATCTTCGCTCCCATCGCTGCTCTCGTCACTTGTTTCTCCGGTGTCCTCGTCCTTTCTTTGAAGCCCGCTGTCTTCATCGATTGCCGTGCTCCCCTCTTCGGTCTTTCCAGGGCCTGGCCCAGCGGATACCTTCACCATAGCCGGACGGAGCAACCTTTCCCCGAGTTTGAAGCCCTTGCGGAATTCTTGGATGATGATTCCCTCTTCAAACTCTACTGATTCCTCGCGCATTATTGCCTCGTGGAGCTTTACAAAACAACAAAGAAAGTTTGAGAGAGAAGAGAATGGCGTACAAATACAATGAATGTAACGAACACGAGGACAACAAAAGAAAACAAAAAAAGATATCTATCATAAACTTTGTTTTTTTAACTAAATATCTAAAACCAGCGGCGTACAAAATGATTGTGCTTATGCAACAACTTACCAAAGGGTCAAAAGCATGGCCAACAGTTTCGACATTTTCGACACCCAACGAGGTCAGAATCTCAATAAACTGCTTATAGATGCTCTGATAACTGTTATTAATCTTCTCTTCCCCCTCCGTCTCTACCTTTATTTGTGCTTTCGCTCTTTCGAAATTATCAAGAACTGGTAATAAGCTCTCTATAACTTCCCCTTGCACGTTCGTCATCAAAGAAAGCTTTTCTCTCTCCGTCCGTTTTCGGAAATTATCAAAGTCTGCACTGATCCTAAGAATTCGGTCGCGTTCAGCTGATAATTCTTGCGTCAACATAGCGATTTTATTCGCAAGAGAGTTCTTCTCGTCTTCAATGGACAGTAGAAAGCTCTCGATTTCGATAATTTTTGGTTCGTCATTAGTAGCTAAAGCTTCTTTATATGATTGCAGCGCCATTAGTACAGCTGAGACGGCCTTTTCTTCTTGATCAGTAACAGCACCATCATCTGCATCATCATTTACAGGGGCTTCATTTTCTGAATCTTCCTGCAGAATAAAGTTGTTCAGTACTAGTATGGAAGGCATCCAGTAGTGATCAGTAAATGATGCAGATAGGATTACACAAAAGACATATCCTCAAGCTGCAACTGTAGATAAACTTCCTGCTTATTCACAAGAAATAAGTCAAATTTATCTATCCACCAGACAAAAATGCCTATAGACTCAAAGAAGATAGGTGTTCATCAATCAGCATGACAATCCAATTATGAGATTATAGTTAGCATGAAATGATCGCACCCCATATATGAGAAAACGAAAGTATTCTGGTTCTCATTTCCAAGATATCGAACTGGACTGAAGCTTCATATTAGACTTAAATTGAAACTGCAAAAAAAAAATAAGTGGTAGGTTTTTGCAAATTTTACAGTCCTAATCTACCGAGATAAAAGTTGTGCTTTTCACTTAACTGGAGGGTGAAAATTATATCTAAGTATTAATTCAGATGTATAATCACAAATAATTTGAGGTGGTCAAGAAAACCTACAAGGCTGTTGCACTTGGCACATTAGAGGAAGAAGGAACTTCCCACAAGCGCAAATTAATGACTGTTAGATGTATGCAAGGATAAAAAGCATAAAACTCTTCATTGACATGCCCACCTTATGAAGTTCGTAAACTTATTTTGAATAACATAGATCTCTTCGCTTTTATCATAGGAGACACTAAAAATAAGCCAGAAGTTCTTGACAATAGTAACAAGATGATTTTCAATGCTCACTATCCACAAAGGGTTCAATAATATCATCACGGTATAATCTTAGTTGTAAAACCAAAGTAGGCTCCTATGGAGTGCTATGCCTAGGACACAAGTGAACAATGGTGTACCATTTGCATTAATATTTTTAATGTACTTCCAAATGACTATACCTTAATGCAATTGTTCATCATATCAATTCAACCTCTAGTGATATCTTAATCACAATAAGAACAATAATTATCAATTGAACACATTTGTCAAACCGAAAGAGCCAAGACACATACAACTTGTTGGGTCAAGAGCAGCAAAGTTGCAGTTATATAAACAGAATAATCACCATCAAGCCTCAACACACTGAACTACAGCAAAAATGAAATATTAAGCGCCTAATTGCAAAGTATAAGCAAACTAACAAAATTTTCAAACTGGATTAACTGAATCATTTCTCTCTCAAAAATGGTATTATCCTCAAAAAAATCAACTTCTGGCAGAGGACTATGTTTAGAGTTTGAAGTCATATAGCCAGTTACTAACAACAAAGGTCAGGAAGCCTTGTTGACTCCAAAAAGGTCAAGCAAAGAAGGAATTGCCCCCTTCATATTGACAAACATAGGGATATGTATTGAGGATTGAAAGACTAAACAAAACTTAAAAATAAACAAATTAGCTAGCTTAGTAAAAAAAACAGGGATATGTGCCAAGTAGAGACAACTAAAACAAAACAACAAAAAAGATAGCGAGCCGAGAAATACATCTAAAAAACCGGCTACTTAAAGCGGTTCACATGAACCAACCACTTTCATCGCAATATGTCAACCTCTGTGCAGCAGTCCTATACGATTTCTTAGCAGATTCTCAGCCTGTTTCTCTTGAACTACATAGTCCTCCTTAATCTTTGTAGGTTTATCCTTTTGAACTATCTCCTCTATTTACACAGATCCTTAGATGAAGTAAACAATTTTAGGAACTAAACAAAAAATAATAATAATAATAATAGTAGTAGCCAACAGACATTAGTTTACTAACAAAGACAAATGCGCAACTCTTCAAAACTTTAAGAGGGACGAATATGAGAATTAAAACTTTGCACGGACAAACATATTATTCCACTACTTAATAGGGATAAACTAGCAATTGTCCCACATTTGGCCACCTACACAAATATTAGCAGAGCTGAATAGAGGGCTTCTAACCTTTTTTAAACAGTCAATACATGAGTAAAGCTATAACGTGTGTCATTTCCAATGATGGGGCATCTGGGTCGGCGATAGACATCGTTAAACACAACCTCCGCTATTTAAGCTTCCTTGGAATCGAATTCCGAGATTTTGCGACATCATTTACCTAATGATGATCAGAGTGGTCTCAAATTCACCTTACATTAGCACTTAAAAATTGTCAATTTGAGAAATTTCACCCTGCGTTAGCCGTAAAAATTGTCAATTTTAAGACCGCTCGAATACTAGACAAATGATGTTAAAATTTCGCGAAAAGTCTAAATCAATTTTAACAATATAGATTCTGATTCAGGATGCCCCACTGTCGGAAATGACACAGCAGTGAACGGCCTCTGCATTATGGTTTTACTCGTCAAAACATAAATCTTTTTGCACTCATTTCCAATCAAATCGTTAAATCCCCAAATAATCAACAACATCGCACCAAAATGATAACCAATACCAACAAATCCCACCAGAAATGAGGATCCACACCGAACCGCATTAGAAACCCTAATAGATTCCGATCAAAACGTCACCTGGGTCGTCGCCTTCGCGGCCTCGTCGGCCTCGGTGGCCTCCTCGTACGCCGCGAAGGGGAGAACCGTAGGAAACATCCGAGTGCTCTTCGGGAAAGTGGGTAGCTTCACGAGCAGCGGCCTCGCGCGCCTCCCTTTGAAGGCGAGGGACGGAGAAACCCTACGAGCTTCGGGATGGGCGATGCTCGGGGACGGAGGGGGGAGGAGGAGCCCCGGAGCTCGTAGGATTGAAGCCATGGGAGGAGGAGGAGGAGGAAGAGGAGGAGGAGAGAGAGAGGGGGTGAGAGAGAGAAAGAGATGTACGCGAGAGAACAAGAGAGCGAGAGGGGTTTATCGGAAGGTCCAGGAGATTCCATTGTCGTAGAGCACGGGAGGTGAAAATGGATAGGTTGCGGATCGCGTAACAGGCATTCGCATTCGTATCCGCATTCGTTTTTATTTGGGCTATTTTTGCAATTGGACCATGAAAAAAATTATTTTTAAAAATAACCTCAGCAAATTTATATTTGCAAAAATAGCCTTAACTCTGCCACGCAGGCGCCACCACGTCAGCGTCACGTGAGTGGGACTGGGACCAGTTTGTTAAGTTGAACACGGTGAACCATTCACCATGTCTAAATACGGTGAATGGTTCACTGTGTTTGGAAAAAAAATACAAATATCTGTATTGCGAAAAAATATAAAAAAAATNTGTTTGTAAGTTGTTTTCGATGATAGGACATTCGATTCGGCGATCGGTTCCGTTAGACATGATCTATGTTATTAGAACTATCTAGAAATCAAATTTCATAATTTTTTGACTTCATTTGTCTACTGAATGAGTAGCCTCAAAATGAACGGCTGAAAATAAAAATCTCATAAACACGAATGATAAAAAACTCAAATTTCAAATCGAAAGTATTGTTTTTACTCTTGATGTTAAGTAGAATTTTCTATTAAATTTTCATATAATTTGGATACTTCTACACCGTTAAACTTAAAAACGTACCACATCGGTCATTAAAATAGTCATTTTTGGGACATTTTGATCATTTGGTAAATGATATCAAAAAATTATAAAATTTGGTTTCTAGATTAGTTCCAATAGAGTAGATTATACCTAACAGAGCCGATCATCAAATCGAATATCCTATCATCAAAAATAACTTACAAGTACGGAGGTCTCTGTACTTTGGAAAATATAGGAGACGTGCTCATATAGAGCTAGGCTCCTATGCTTTCGAAAGTACGGAGGCCTCCGTGCTTGTAAGTTGTTTTCGATTATAGAACATCCGATTCGGCGATCAATTCCGTTAGACATGATCTATGTTACTAGAACTATCTAGAAATCAAATTTCATAATTTTTTGACTTTATTTGTCTAGTGAATGAGTAGCTTCAAAATGAACGGCTGAAAATAAAAATCTCATAAAAAATAATGATAAAAGACTCAAATTTCAAATCGAAAGTATTGATCTTGCTATTAATGTTAAGTAGAATTTTTTATTAAATTTTCATATAATTTGGATACTTCTACACTGTTAAACTTAAAAACGTACCACATCGGCCATTAAAATAGTCATTTTTGGGACATTGATCGTTTGGTAAATGATATCAAAAAATTATAAAATTTAGTTTCTAGATTAGTTCCAATAGAGTAGATTATACCTAACAGAGCCGATCATCAAATCGGATGTCCTATCATCGAAAATAAGTTACAAGTATGGAGGTCTCCGTACTTTCGAAAGTACAGGAGACGTGCTCTATATATATATATATATATATATATATATATATATATATATACACACACACTAGGGCTACTATACTTTTATTAGTGTAGACCCCTTTATACTCATAAATTTTTGGTCATTGGATAAAGAAATGTGTGGTTAGAAAGATAGTGATCCTCAAGGGTTGAATATATGGTTAGTTGAATAGTATGTTTTAATGAGTAAAAATCGTCAAAAAGATAGATCTAATGGTCGAAAACTTATGAGTACAAAATGGTCTATACTTATAAGAGTATAGTAGACGGACTATACATATATAGAGTCCGACTACGTTGCTTTCGGAAGCACTCTAATTTTTTAACCTTTAGATTAATCTCTTTGATTATTTCTAATTTTTGGATTAATACTATTATCCTAAGCGGACCACTAAACCTAATGGGGACCATTATCATCTCAATCCCACAATCCTTAATTTAAGAGCCAAAAAATCGAAAACACCAACTCCTTCATACTTCTGATAGTATAGTAGCTATACCCTAAACATAATACATATATATGTATGTATGTATATATGTGTGTGTAGTTTGGCTATGGTGCTTTTGAAAATACCAAATATTTGGTGCTTGTAAGTTTTTTGCCATGAGATCTACCCCTTCGACTATATTCATCCGTTAAATCATACTATTCAACCAACCACCCACTCAACCCTAAAATACCACTATTATCCTAACCGCACATCCTTTAATCTAAGTGCCGAAAACCTACAGGCACCAATCACTTGGTGCTTATAAAAGTATGGGAGCTCAATTATATATATATATATAAAGAGAGAGAGAGAGAGAGAGAGAGAGAGAGAGAGAGTTATGCTGTAATGCTTCTAATAGCATTAAGTCATTGGTGCTATTAAATTTTCGACTCTTAGATTAAGATTTGTGTGGTTAGAATGATAGTGATTCCCTAGAATTTTGTTGGTGGTTGGTGGAATAGCATGATCGAAAGGGTGAAAATGATAAAAATAGCAAATCTAATGGTGGAAAGTTTGGTAATTTCAAATGCTTGGCGCTATTAAAAGCACCCTAGCGAGACTCTCTTTCTCTCTATATATATAGAGAGAGAGTACGACTATTATTCTCTTAAGTTGTTTTTAATGATGTAGCTTTCAAATCAATGATCCAAACTATTAAATATGATCTAGAAAATTTGAAACTTTTAGAAAATAAATTATATAATTTTTCGAAATTATATTCGGTTATAAATTAACGGTCAAAATTGAACGACATCCTAAAAATGGATAATTGGATCCTTCAATTTAAGATTGGAGTTATTGATCTTTATTTAGATAGTGAATATAATTTTTTATCAAAAATTTAACCAATTTTATTTTTTTTATACCGTTAAACTAATAAATATCTCATACCAACCATTAAAAATGATCAACTTTGAGATCTTTTGATCGTAAGGTAAATAATGTCAAAAAATTATATAATTTGATTTTTGGAAGTTTCAAATTTTCTAAATCATGTTTAAAGGTATGGATCGTTAATTTAAAAATTCAATCATCAGAAACGACTTATCAGTACAAAAACAATCATACTCATAAAAGTATACAAGCGAGACTCTATATATTAGAAGCACCTTTGCCAGACTTTATAGAGAATTAGGTGAATACTTCTAATACCACCAAGTCATTGGCACTACTAGGTTTTCGACCCTTGGATGAAGGGATGTGCGGTTAGGATGATTGTGGTTCCCTACGATTGAGTGAGTGGTTGGTTGAATAGTATGAATGAATAAAAATAGTCAAAGGGGTAGATATAACGGTCGAAAATTTATGAGTACAGAGAGATTTATACTCATAAATTATAGCACTTAGTGCTTGGTGCTATTAGAAGCACCCTAACAAAACTCATATATATATATATATATATATATATATAAAGCCGGATTGCTGTGCTCTGAGGAGGATGGAGGTCTCCGTGCTCCTGAGCCATTTTCGATGATGAAATTTTCGAATCGACGATCGGCTCCATTAGACTTGATCTAGCGTATTTGAAATTTCTAGAAAATAATTTTTGCGATTTTTCGATATCATTTACCTAGCAATCGAAAGGATTCAAAATCAATAATTTTTAACGGCTGAAAATAAAAATCCTATAAAAAGCGGTGACATAGTACTAAAATTTTCGATCAGAAATATTGATCTTGTTGTAAATAGTATAAAAAATTTTGTATCAAAATTTCACCTCGTTTGAATACTTCTAGACCGTTAAACTTGAAAACGGGAGGTATCAACCATTACAAATTATTGATTTTGAATTCTTTCGATCACTAGATAAATGATATCAAAAAATCGCAAAAATTATTTTCTAGAAACTTCAAATACCCTAGATCAAGTCTAACGGAGCCGATCGTCAATTTCGAAAATTCATCATCGAAAACGGCCCTGAGAGCACAGCAGCCCTGCTATATTATATATATATATATAGCTAGGCTGGTATACTATCGTAGCACGAGGCCTCCGTGCTACAAGTTGTTTTCAAATGATGCGGCTTCCAAATCGACGATCGGCTCCGTTAAACTTGATCTACACTATTGAAAGTATTTGGAAACTAAATTTTATAATTTTTTGGTATCATTTACCTATCAAATGAGTAGGCTAAAATGAATGGCTGAAAATAAAATCTCATAAAAAATGATGATAAAATACTTGAATTTAAAATCAGAGGTACTGATCTTACTCTAAATAGTAAAAATAATTTTCTATAAAAATTTCATCAAATTTGGATTGTTTTACACCCGTTAAATTCACAAACGCATCACATCTACCATTAAAATTGTCAATTTGAGACTTTTTGATCACTAGCCAAATGGTGTTGAAAATTATGAAATTTAGTTTCCAAATACTTTTAATAGTGTTAGATCAAATCTAACGAAGCCGATCGTCGATTTGGAGCCGCATCATTTGAAAACAACTTGTAGCACGGAGGCCTCCGTGCTACCGATAGTATACCAGCCTAGCTCTCGTCCTCTCTCTCTCTCTCTCTCTATATATATATATATATATAGAGCTAGACTCCTACACTTTCGATATTATACCAGTCTAGCTCTATATATATATAGTGCTACCGATAGTATACCAGTCTAGCTCTCTCTCTCTCTCTCTCTCTCTCTCTCTCTCTCTCTCTCTCTCTATATATATATATATATATATATATATATATATATATATATATATATATAGAGCTAGACTCCTACGCTTTCGAAAATACGGAGGTATTTGTACTTATAAGTTGTTTTCGATGATGGAACGTTCGATTTGATGATCGACTCCGTTAGACATGATCTATACTATTAGAACTATTTAGAAACCAAATTTCATAATTTTTTTAATTTCGTTTGTCTAGTGAACATGTAGCCTCAAAATGAACGGCTTAAAGTAAAAATCTCATAAAAAATAATGATGAAAGACTCAAATTTCAAATAGAAAGTATTATTCTTACTCTTGGGGTGCGTTGCTTCGGATTATCCTAGCAGGATTACAGGCAATCATACCAAGATTATTGCGTTTGGTTCATCCAGTATGTAATGTGGTCAGTAATGTAATATTACAAATGGTGCAGGATTACACCGAAAATATTACCGAGCGGAGGGTGAGTATCTTGTGTTACTGATGACGGGTTATCTTGTAAGTATGTAAAATTACAAGTTTATCCTTCTGAATTCCCAAACCATTTTAATACATCATTTTTAAAATTTTAAATTATCAAATTTTAAATTTAATTTTCAAATTTCAAATTTTATATTTTATATTTCAATTTTTAATTTTATTTTTAAATTTTAAATTTTAAATTTTAACTTTTAAATTTTAAAGTTTAAATTTTTTCAAGTTTCAAGCTTCAAGTTTCAAGTTTCAGGTTTCAAAATTTAAATTTTAAATTTTAAACTTCAAATTTAGATTTTAAATTCTAAATTGTAAATTTAAATTTTACATTTTAAATTTATATTTATATTATAAATTTTAAATTTATATTTATATTATAAATTTTAAATTTATAAATTTCATATTTATATTTTAAATCAAAATATTAATCTTTACATTTTTGTTTAGATTTTTGATTTTAAATTTTTAATTTTAAATTTTAAATTTTAAATTAAATGTAAATTCAAAATTTAAATTATTTAAAATAAAATTTAGTAAAAAAATATTACTTGTAAACAGAAATTTTTTTTGCCGAGTATGACTAATGACAATTTTGGAATAGATTACACTTTGTTGTCAGGATTACTTAATTTTATAAACTGAACCAAATATAGTANTACTGTATTAAACTAAACACGTTAAAACAGTATCAGTAATAATTTCATTCAGAAATTTAAGGTACTTGGATATGTCGAAATAACATGTAATGTTATATAACAGGAACCAAACGTGCCCTTAACGTTTCGGAGAATTTTCAATTAAAGTTTTATAAAATTTGGATTCTTTTATACTGTTGAACTTATAAATGTGCCACATTGGTTGTTAAAATAGTCAATTTTGAGACCATTGATTACTTGGTAAATAATATCGAAAAATTATGAAATATGGTTTCTAAATAGTTTTACTAGCGTAAATCATATTTAATGAAGCTGGTCGTCGAATCAGATGCCCCATTATCAAAAATAATTTATAAGTACGATAGACTCTGTATTTTCAAAAGTACAGAAAGCATACTCTCTCTCTATATATAACATGATACTGATACATCTAAATAGTATTTAGCAGTTCTGGACTAGGGATGTCAATGGGTATGGATACCCGAAATTTTATCCGAATCCGAACCCGAATGAAACGGATATATCCGATGGATATGGATATGGATTTGGATATGGATATAAAAAATAAAAACCCGACGGATATGGATTCGGATATGGATTTTGATTATACCCGACCCGAACCCGAACCCGACCCGAACCCGAATTTATTTTGTATTATATATAATATATATATAAAAATTTGATGTTATATTTGAATTTGTATTTTAAAAATTTAGATTTAATATAATATATTTTGAAATATTGAAAAAAGAAATAATTGTNTGAAAGGGTAGTTCTGTCAAATCACTTTCTATCTGGATGAAAGGTTTTTTACAAATGAAGAGAGAGAGATAGAGAGAGGGAGAGAGAGAGAGGCTGCTGGCAGCATCAAAAAAGGCTGCAGGGCTGCAGCCCTTAATCCACCCTCTCCTCTCATTTCCAGCATCCAAATTGAGGAGCACACTGATCTTAGAGAGAGAGAGAGAGAGAGAGAGAGAGAGGGGGACAAGAGAGAGAGGAGCCCAATTCTCCAACCCAAGAGAGACCATGCTCTGTGTATATGTATATATATATATATATATATATATTATCCCTTCACCTCTCTCTCTCTTCCTAATAGCCTAGCTGTACCAAAGATGTGTGAGAATGAGAGAACTAAGAAGAGGTCTCTAGAGAGAGAGAGAGAGGAGAGAGAGGAAAGAGAGAAATGGGTGCATCTCCCTACCCAATCCCCTGCCTCTTCTGGCAAAGGTCATCCCCAAAATGCCCCTCTCCAAGCCCAAATCCTACATTTCTCCATCAAAGATGTCATCTTGAGCCCAAGCTCCCTCCCAAAATGGGATTTTTATGGGTCTCTTTGGGGGGTTTTCTTTTTTTTTTTTTTTTTTTTTTTTTTTCTCTCCTCCTTAAAAGCCCCATCCACAGTGGAGAAGAGAGAGAAACCAAGGGGAGGAACCTTCCCTTTCTCTCTCTCTCTCTCTATCTCTCTCTCTCTTCTCCTACCCTGTGTTTGTTTCTCTCTCTTCTATTTATGACCTCTTGTTTGAGAGTAAAAGGGGGCCTAATTCCCATCTGGATCTTGCTTTGGACCACATTTCATAGGCTCTCCCCCTTGTTTTCTCTCTCTATTTTCTCTCTCTATGGTGGGGAGGAGGATGGTGAAGAAGAGGGGGAAGGTGCCCATGGAACTTTCTCCCTCATCTTCTTGTTTCCCAGATGATGAATACATGCCCAGGACAAGGCTCAAGCGTCAGAATCTCTTGCAAGATTATGAGGATTCGATCAAGGTGAGGCCTTTTCTCATTTTTCTTTTTCTCCTTTTCTTTGTTTGTGTGATCTATTTGCGTTGTGGTGTTCAATTATATTTTATATTTTTTGGAGCATGGGTTATGCTCTTGGTTCTTGGGATTAGTTTTTCTCTAGTTGTTTGATATTTGGGAGATTCATTATATCCTTCAAGAGATATGTTATCTGATTTTAGGGCTACTTGTGTGTTTGATTTAGTCAATGAGTTCTTCATATGGACTCATCTGATTCTCTTGATTTCAACAATCTAGGATCCTCTTCTCTTTTATTTATTTTGTTTTTGCCATTGAGGCTTCCTTAATTTTAATTGTTTTGATGCATGAATTTGGTAATAATGTTTGTTATCAAGTGGGTCTTGTAAATTTTAATTGAGGATCCTAATTTGTGGTTCTTCCTAAGTTATTTAGTTTGAGAAATTCCTGTTTTCAGAATGATCTTGTGATTGTGAGTGAAATAGTTTCTGGAGATTCTCTTTTTGCTCAACTAGTTTCTGTTTTTTATTTTGCAGTAAAATATCTATATTTCTTTTTTTGCTTGAAACTTTATCATTTTTGGTTTGTGAAACAATAACCTGAGGATTTTACAGGAAATTGAAGCAAAAAACAAGAAATTGCAGGAGACAAAGAAGAAGAAACTCAGGCTGTTGGGTGAAATCAAGTATTGCTACTTAGCTTATCCTTGCACTCTCGAATATCCTATTCCGATTTCTTAAAATTGCGCACTTAATGGATGTATCTTTATAATGAGTGGAATATTTAGGTTCTTGCGAGGAAAATTCAAGTGTTTCGCGAAAAACCCATCTCAGCGAACTCGGTGTAGAATCAAGAAACAATCTTACAAAATCATCGATAGGAAATACATAGTGGCTGAAGCTCCATCTACAAGCAACAGTGGAGTTTTAGATTTGAATCAAGTCTCGTTTCCGGTAATTGCAGAAAAGGTAAAACATCTGGACAATCCCGGTACTATCTTGATACTGCAATTAGTCGTGAAATTTTCATATAAATACTTAGGGTCCCTGAACTTTCTCATAAATTATATTTCAATCCTGGACACTGAAACGACATGTGGCCTTTGCCTAAAAATGACCTTGAAACCTGTTTCAGGTGTTGTAAACAACAAAATTATTTTATAGAATTGATTATGCGGTAATTTTACTCAACACACCGAAAAAAAAAAGAAAAAGAGGGGATTTTGTCCAACCTCACTGATGGCATTGCAAATTCTGACAAAGTTCATAGTGTTCGTTGCCTGGTTTCAAACAAGAACCAAACTGTACAAAATCCAATAAAGCAATTTGGTTCAGTCTAAGTGGGTTTTTGTTTGGTTTAATTTTTATTTTTTGCTGAGATTTGGTTTTGGTTTGGTCTTCAGATTTTGACAAAAAATTGAAAAGCGATATATATTTGTGCCCAATCTTTGTATAAAAATGAGTTCTGTATCCTACAGTTCTTGATCAACTTAGTGTGTCACCATGTCCACAGTTATCTCAAAAAGCTAGGTGTTCAATATCTAAGACCGTTCGAATCCTTACAGAAACCAAAACCGATTGGTTAAACTGAATCAAACCAGATTAAGTTTTGCTTGGCTCCCAGATGTCACGGACTTGAGCAAAATCACTTGTCAAGCCCGTGCGGCGCTTACCTTCCTTTGCGATGTGAGCAAGCCTGCCTCTCCGCTTACTGAGCCGAGCCTACTCATCCTACAACTAAGAACAAGAGAGAGAGAGAGAGAGAGTTGGGAGGAAAGTAGTATTTTGTTACTTGAGAGTAGTAGACGAGTACAACTGAGTTATTCTAAGGTGGTGGAGGCCACAAGTATATATAGGCCACTCGCCGCCCAAGAGAGCAAATAGAAAGGCACAAAGTGGTGCAAAGCTACAAGCCAAACGGGAGGTTATGAGCTCTCAAGAAACTCCGTTTATTACATCTTCTAGAAAAACTAAGAGACATTTGACTCGGCTTCTGCGTCTGCAGTCTACATACCTGAGGATGCTTCTAGAATATTCTGGAAAAACCTCCGGCAGTAATCTCCTTTGAATTTTGGGTGATTGCAAAGGAGTAAACTGGGAAAAAGTCTTAAGTCCTTAACACAGCTGTTTGGTTTGGTTCAGTTTACAGAACCATAAAACCAGAAATTTTGGTTCAGTTGAATTTTTGCTCAAAAACAACCTACCAAACCGAAATACATTCCTGTGTTTAAGTGAAAATTTCGGGCACTAAGTAGCATCACAATAGAACAGGGTTATCCATACATATTGTTCCTAGGAAAATTTCCATCAATAAAGCCTATATATTGATGTATAATTGTTTTTCTCTATTAACTTATACTTCTTACTTGTTCCAGAACAGTGAGGGAATGGACTATAAGGTGGATCGAGAGCCTCTGAACATAGAGAAGCCGAAAGAGCGCATAGTCGATGGAAGTACCGTGGTTAATGATATTAAATTATCGGTGTGTAGAGATTTAGGGAACAATTCAAACAGGGTGGGTAAGAGGAAGATTACGTGGCAGGATCAGGTAGCTTTGAAGGTCTAGTTGTTTGTTGTGCCGTGTGTTTCTTTTGTTGTTGTTTTTTTCCCCCTTTGTTCTTGCTCCAAGTAGATGGTTTGTTGAGGAACAAATGAGGTTCTTGTGATGGGAATATACATGTTGCTTAGCGGAATGGCACAATTGTAGCATAATTTGGATATAGACATAGTTTATCATAATCATAATATAGAAGGAAATTTATTCAATTTATTAGTGATTGTTAGAGTATGGAAATTAGTGTTTACTTTGTTGTTCTATATGACTTTTTTATTTGGAAAATATGCGACTCTTCCAAATGAGCTGCATTAACTCTTGCAATTGTTAGCCCCTAATTTTGTTGATTTCTTATAATGATCTTCAATCACATGGAAGCAAAATGACTCAAATACCTCAAACATTAACCAAACATTCAGAGCAATTGCGACATTTTGAATCATTTTGCTTTTGTATCATTTAATATTGTCAAGGAAATTATATAGACTTGAGGGCTAGGTGGCTGCTTATTGCAAATCTTTAAAGTTCATATGACGCAATCGGGTGAATGTTGACGGGGGTGATGGCGTATTTTCCACTTTTCTTGATACAATAATGGCTGTTACTCATATGTTTGAACAGCAACAGTCATTTGTTCGTTGATAATAATTATTAGGCTTGTCTAACATATATTTGTCGAGTTCTCTTGTTGTTTTAGTTAATTGCATTCCCTTCAACTTCATGATATAGAAATAACTAACTCTGTTTTGGTACAATTATTCTGAGGAGAAAAAGAAGAGGAGATGAGAAAACAACGAAATTCTAGTAAAATATTGGTTCTTTCTTTTTTTCATAGTTTGTAATTATTTGGTTTCAGAGTGCCAAAATATTCCAGTAATATTTGGAATAAAAGAGTTTATGTTGTTGTTGCTGTAGAATGCTGCAACTTTTGAAAATGATAGGATCAATGAATGGCATTGTTATCAATCACGCATTCTTGTAATTTGAACTCGTACGTTTTCTGAGTTCAAAAGAAAAAGGAAATTTGCATTGGCGATTCTATCAATTTGGCTCTTCCGTAAGGTGTAGTGATGTTTAATGAAGTGTTATCTAAAGAGCGCTATTGGGAGAGGTACTATATTCAACAATTACTTCCAACTTCTCTCTACAGTAGAATCAAGAACACCATATTGGAGTTTTGGTTTCTGGGCCTCAAAAAGTCTAATGTGGTGGTTGATTAAGCAACTTTGTTTACCGTTTGTTCCTGTGGCTCATAATAGAATCCATACTCCTATTACTTACAATGCTTGTCCTTCTCATGTTGTTGACATTTATCCTACTTTTGTTGCTGATCTGATTTAAGTTCTTCCTACTTATCTGGAATCTTTGAGTACCTTCAGAATCAATTTAGAAAAGTCTCCATGTGAATTTCTCATTAACTTCTTTTGCTGTTGTTCATTTATCAGAAAAGTTATCATTAATGAGATCTTTGTACACAGTTGTGCTGCTTTGGTATAAACAGTGCTTGTGAATTTATTTCTGCATAGTGAAGCATCATCAGTCAAATTGTTTGAGCCTGCATGACTTTTCATTTTTCTTTACCACAACTGTTTCTGGAGCAGCAGCACACCACTGTCATTGGAAGATCTCAAGAAAATGATGTTTGCAGATTGTTTCGATGACCGTAACGTCGTGGGCCGGCTGACACAGACTGGCGGACGGCCGTGCCAGCTTGGTCGGTTGATCGGTTGTCGTTGGGCTTTTCGGTTAGGTTCTTGATTGAGAATATTCAGGGCACTTGTTGGGGACCCTGCGTCGTTTTTCGACCCAAGTTTACCAATCTCTAGTTGGTTTTTCCATCTGCTTAGGGCTTGATTGATCTGATTGTTCAGAAAATACAGTTTTGTTAATATCATTACCAGATCATCGGCATGTCACTGTTCGATCAACCAAAGTTGCAGTTTGGGACTTGATCGTAACAATTTGAAAGTTTGAATTTGAAATTACAACCAATTGAAGTTTGAGAACCGCAGAGTAATGCGTCATTTGGGGTTTTTTTGGGGGGGTATTACGATGTTGCATGGTCATGATTCAAAACTCCAAACGAAGCTTTAAAGTGAGCAATTAAATTCCATGTGAGTAACCATGCATGGTCCTTATCCTTGTCCTCAATAGTAGGTGGCTTCATGCTTTTTGGTGGGGGCTTATTTAGGATTTGCCACCTCTAACCACCTCATTTTGAAGGATTAACTCATTAACATAAATAGAACCAATTATATTTTCCCAATTTCAAAGTATTTTCAAAGTCTCCAATAGTTTCACCTATATTATTTGGATACATGAATATTTTGTTCGGTATGTCTCTTTGATTTATTGAAGAAATTTGCATATTTGGTTTATAAGGGGTATGATCAAATGTTTACAATAAAGTATCATATTCGAACTGTAAATTATTTTTTAGAATAAGATAATCACTTTGTAAGTGAAATATGATATATCCTACCAAATCATGAAAAATAAAATCTTTGAAGATGCAAAAAAAGTAAATTAAACTTCTTACTTATCATGATATTAGGAAATTCTTATATGAAATAAGATAATTTATTCTGCCATCCAAACATGACCTAATTGGACCCAGGAAATAAGAAAATTGTACTTATTCTTGAAATAAGCAGTTCTTAGTTCGTTTGGCACAATTTATTTTGTCATCCAAACGTAAAAAAAGAATAAGTAAGAACTGCTTGCTTAATGAAAATTGGATTGCTCCCGGGAATAAGAAAAATAACTTTTGTATAAAAATTGGATTGTTTCAGAAAATAAGAAAAATGACGTTTGAATAGATAAGATGGAATAAGAAAAATAGTGGGTAGTTATAAATAAAAAAAAATGATGATATTACTCCTCTCATTAAATTTGAATTTGAATTTTTAAATTTATATTTTAATTTTCAAATTTTAATTTTTAATTTTTAAATTTCAATATTTAAATTTAAAATATAAAATTTAAAATCTCAAATTTTAAAATTTTAAAATTTAAATTTCAATATTTAAATTTAAAATATAAAATTTAAAATCTCAAATTTTAAAATCTCAAATTTTAAATTTAAGATCAAATTTAAATTTAAAAATGATAAAATATCAAATTTTAAATTTGAAAAATATAAAATATCAAATTTTAAATTTGAAAAATTTAGAATCTAAAATATGAAATTTGGAAATTAAAAAATCATAATTTAAATTTTGAAATAAAACACCCCCCCCCCCCAAAGTTTTTTCGGAAACCCCTTAAGGGGTGGACCCATTAAGAGATGGGAACTGTTGTTCTCACTGATTTTTTTTTGTTTGGATATAAGAGAGGGAATAAGCTCTTATTCCCCCCCCCTATACCCCATACCCCATCCAAATGGTACTATAAGTCTTTGTGTCTGTGTCGAACTCGTGTCCGATATTGACACTTTTTAGATGGGTGTTCAATGCTAACCCATAACACATTCAATTATATATATAAATATATATATATATAATATATAGAGTAGGGTTACTATACTCTTATGAGTATAGAACCCTTACTACTCATAAATTGTTTTCGATGTTGGAGTTTTCGAATCGACGATCCACACCGTTAAATATAATCTAGAGTATTTTGAAACTTCTAGAAAATAAATTTCATAAATTTTCGAAATCATTATAAAGTCCATCAGCAAGTATAAAATGAACGTTAAAATTGAATAACATCCTTAAAATGGATAATCGGATCCTTCAATTTAAGATCGGAGTTATTGATCTTTTATTAGTATGAATAGAATTTTCTACAAAAATTCAATCTATTTCGATTCTTTTTCACCGTTAAACTAGCAAATATCTCATACCGGCCGTTAAAAATTGTCATTTTTGTGACTGTTTGATCGTAAGGTAAATGATATCGAAAATTATAAAATTTAATTTCTAGAAGTTTTAAATGCTTAGATAATGTTTAACGATATGGATCGTCGATTCAGAAACCTATCACGAAAACAACTTATGAGTACGAGGGCGATCGTACTCATAAGAGATAGTAGCCGGACTATAATATATATATATATATATATATATATATATATATAATATATATATATATATATATATATGGAGTTGGACTGGGCTACTATTAGTAGCAAAATTCCATTGTTGCTACCAGTTTTAACCTTTGGATCAATCTTTTCATTATTTCTAACCATTGGATTAAATACTATAACCCAGTGGACCACTACCCCTAGGGGGACTACTCAACTCTAACCGACTAATATCATCATGACCCTACAATTTTTCATCCAAGGGTTAAAACTTGATAGCAAAAAGAGTGTTTTACTATTAATAGTATCTAGCCTAATTCTATATATATATAGAGTAGGGCTACTGTGCTATTAGGAGCACAACAGCCCTTGTGCCCTAACTTTCTAACCACCCATCAAAACCACCCATCAAGTTTGATGGGTGGTTAGAATGAGAGAGGATGAGATATTGGGGAGAAATGAGTATTTCAATTTCTCTTCTCCTTAAATAAATAAATAAATAAAATAAATAAATATATATATATATATATATAATATATTATATATATTAATATATAATATATAATATATTTTATTTATTTATTTATTTATTTTTACACATATATAATATAAATAATAAATATTTTAGTTTTTTAATCCATATATACAACAAATTTTAAATAATATAAATAAATTATGTATAGTGGAGAATTTTTTTTAAAATATATAAATTATCAATAAAATTTACTAACTTAATATTTTATCAAAATTAATATTTATATATAATAAATATATCCTATTTATTAATAATACTATATTTTATTAGCAATGTTCATATCGTATCTGTATTTTAATTTTTTTTAAAATTGTTAAACTAATCATATCGTGTCTCATATTCGGTGTCAATATTAGTGATGTCTAGTTCTTCGTATACAGAGATGGTGACATCGTACCGGGCATATGTGATGCCAATTTCTTGGAAGTCGCTATTTCGGTGGGTTGCGGTAGTTCGCTGATAACAAATACGCCTGTGTTTGCTTCCTTTTCAAGTGGTTGGAATCAATCACTCAAGCAAAGAATAGTGAAATCATTTTGATTTTAACACAAAGAGAAATTAGAGCAATCTCACCGTCAGTAATAATCATTTTAATTTTAACACAAAGAGAAATTAGAGCAACCTTACCGTCAGTAATAATCATTTTGATTTTAACACAGAGAAATTAGAGCAATCTCACCGTCAGTAAAAATCATTTTGATTTTAACACAAAGACAGATTAGAGCAACCGTACCGTAAGTAATAATCATTTTGATTTTAACACAAAGACAAATTGGAGCAACCTCACCGTCAGTAATAATAACTCGTTGAATTTAGATTACTAGTCCACAAAAGTAACTTGTTAAATTCAAATGGGTAGGTTTAGTTGTTGCTATTATCATAATTATTATTATATATATACACACACACACACACACACACACACACCAACTCGATCTTATGAGGTTTTCGTGTGGTTTCTCTACCACGAAAACTCAAAAATCAGAAACCTACTTTTTTACATCCCAACCTTACTCCCAATCCCTACGTTTGCCCCGCCTAGGCCCCCGCCCTCTCAAGGGGGTGGAGGGCGAGGTAAAGAATAGCTCCGCCCCGCCTAAGCCCCGCCCAATGAAAAGTAAATTAAAAACCGAGGGTGAATGGCGAGGTAAGCCCCGCCTAGCCCCGCCCTCGGCCTAAAAACTGCCTAGCCCCGCCTAACTTCCTTCTTTTCTCAGAGGGTGGAGGGCGAGGTAAATGAACCGCCTAGCCCCGCCTAAGCCCCGCCCAATATAAAAAAATATAAAAAACAAGGGTGAATCGTGGGGTAAGCCTCGCCTAGCCCCGCCTCGAGGTGGTTGGGCCTAGGTAAACGTAGGGATTACTCCCACCATCCACCACCATCCACCTTATCACAAATTAAGTTTCCGATAATTATTAGTTCATCATCTAGATTCCTGATTTTTGAATCTTCGTGGTTCCTCCACCACGAAGATTTTTATAAGATGGAATATATATATATATATTCTCTAATACTTGCGATTGTT
>NC_033640.1:8236431-8352862 GCF_001540865.1 Ananas comosus
AGAGTTGAGCTAGAATACTATCGATAGCAAACGGGCTCCGTTGCCACCCATTTGTTTTCGATGATGGAGCCTCCAAATCGACGATCGGTACTGTCAAACATGATCTATATCACTTGAAGTGTCTAGAAATCAAATTTCATACATTTTCGATATTGTTTTCTTATCAATCGAGTGGACACAAAAATGAGCGGCTAAAAATAAATATTTTTTAAAAAATGATGATAGGAGTCTTGTAATCAAGATCAAGAGTATATATCTTGTTTTAAATAGTTTAAAGAATTTTCTAATAAAAATTCAATTGATTTGGATATCTTCATGCCGTTAAACGAGAAAACGCCTCATATCGACTATTAAAATTACAAATTTTGAAAACCTGTGATCATTAGGCAAATGATGTTGAAAAGATTTGAAATTTGATTTCTAAACACTTCAAGTGGTATACATCATGTTCAACGGTGCCGATCGTCGATTTGGGGGCTCTATCATCGAAAACAAATGGATGGCAACGAAGCCCATTTGCTATCGATAGTATTCTAGCTCAACTCTCTCTCTCTCTATATATATATATATACACATACATACATACATACATACATACATACATACATACATATATATATATATATATATATATATATATACACATACATATTTGAGAGATAGGTAGCACGCTATCCGCTTCGTTTATTTTATTTAAAAATAAACTTAGCTGACAATGTGAATCAACTAGGATTCGAACTTGGGACCTCGGGTACCAACCACAAAGCCCTTTGCCACTTGCTCTAGGGATGGTCAGTATGATCTCTTATATTTCAATCACAATCTATTTTCTATTCTATGAAATTATTCGTGTTATAGACTCTCACTAATTGGACCCTGATGTCCTCATTAGGCTTAAATCGTGAAATTATTGAGACATTACAAACTCCCTCCAGATAGACTCCGACATTCTCGTCAATCCTAAACTTAGTCACATATATAGACTAGAATTACTATGCAATGTGATATTCTAGTGTAACCACACATATAAACCAGAATTAGCAAGCGATGTGAGATTATAAAGATGGCTCTTGTGAATTTAATAAGTGGCTCTCACCAAACTCTCCACTAGAATTACCTGGCAATGTGGGATTTTAGAGTAATCATATATATAGACCAAAATTTGCAAGAGAAATGAAATTTTAGAGGTAGCTCCTGCGGGTTTAAGATGTGGCTCATAACTAATTCATGGTTTTAGAGACAGCTCCTGTCGGTTTAAGAGGTGACTCACATTATCTAAACCTAATCACACATATAAACCAGAATTACTAGACAATATGATATTCTAGAGCAGTCACACATATAGCCAAACATAGTAGGCAATATCAAATTTTTGAGGTGGCTCTTGTGAATTTAAAAAATGGCTCCCACCAAACTCTAGATTAAAATTATGGGGCAATGTGAGATTTTTGGATAATCACATATATATACCAAAATTAGAGAATTAGCAGACGATGTGAGACCAAAATCACATATATATACTTAGTTCACACATATAGACTAAAATTAGAGAATTAGCTGGTGATATTAGATGATTCTATTGGTGGCTCTCAGAGAATTAATAGACATAACCTAAACCACCAGCTCAAAATATTTAAATTCAGTTATTATTATTAGAATCATAATCTCTTATATTTCCAATCGCAATTCTATTTTCATCCAATATAAAACTATTGAGGTGTCACACAAATACACAAATTAAGTAGGAAATATTGATAGCATAGCGAAAATATATGAAGTAAAGAGACCAGTGTGAGTAAATAAATACCATATACGAATACATACAACTTGTAAGTAACATACTATAAATGTACACACATACATGAGAGAAAATAAGAAGGCGCTGCACAATATACAAAAAATAAATACTCGAACATTTATGTCATTTTAAATATTTGCGTACATTATAAATATTGAAAACATTGCATGAAAAAAGAAAGGAAACAGAAAAAAAAAAAAAAAACAATTTCCCTCTATAGAACGGGTACTTATTTTTTGAAAAAAACATTTTTAAACAACTTCTCTATATAGAAGTAAAACTTTAGACTTAAAATCTTATTTCTATTTTTCCGCTGAATTAGAAACTTTTTATATTTTCTATTTATCAGGTGAAAAATACAGCTGGAAACACAATTAAAAGCAAATCCCAAACAATTACACACTCATTTTTTTTTGTTTTGTTTTGTACTTTTTTCTTCTTTTTTTTTTTTTGAGATAGAATGCCATAGGTAATTTTCATTAGGATAAACTTTAATTTGCTCCCTGTAGCTTAGATTATTTTTACTTTATTACCATATAGTTTAAAAAATTATATTCAACTATTCTATAGTTTAACTCATTTTTACTTTGTCATTCTATGGTTTAAAAATTATACTTAGCTATCATGTGTTTATCAAAAATCTTATTTTAATCTTTTTTTTTTAAGTTATGTTGTTTGTATGACAGAAAGTGAATAACGTAAAATCGAAGGTTTGATAAATAATTTAATATTTTTTCTCTCACTTTTCATTTTATAATTTACTTTGGTATGATGTCATTTTTAAGAGTTTAAGTTTCGATCACAAGTAAAATTATAACGAAGCAAACAATAAAAATAAATATTTATGATCAAAAATTACTTCATACCAAACTTTTTTACTTATTTTTTATGGATTTTTTTTTAATATGTAGCCCACTCAAATTTTTCTTTTTTATAAATAATCATAGCAAATTTATATTTGCATATATAATTATCTTTTTATCACGCGATAACCATGTTGACAATTTTAAATTGAATATGGTGATTCAATCACCGTATTTATATTCACATTTTAATCTATTTTTTTAATATAGAAATAATAAAAAATATAAAAAAATAAATCATCGAGTTAAACTTAAAAACGCCACCTAAACGATCGTCTGATAATAAAAGTATTATTTATGCAAATATATATTTATGGGACCATGATTTGTATCACCCAACCACCATCTACACCCGGGACAATTTTAGGCCCCTCCAACTAATTCCACTTATGAGCCTAGAGCATCAACTTAATACGAAACACACAAATTAAATATTATACGATCTGTATTATCAACGTAATAAATTAACCTGCTATGGCAGATTATATTTAGCGGCGCCGATCATCGATTCAGATGGTCCGTCGTCATCGAGAACGACTCTTTACTCGAGTAACAAAAACAAAAACCCAAGTAAAAAAAAAAATAAAAAGTAAAAAAAGGAAATGGAAATGCAATTCCAGTTTTAGGGGATATATATATATATAAATATAAATATATATATATATTAATAATTGGCTTTATGAATTTACCCTTGTACCCCTCCGAGCTCCTGGAAGAGCAGCTTCTTGAAAGTCGGCAACGTGTCGGGCTCCAAGGAGACGGCGACGGATACGCCGCCGACTTTACCGGGGCTGCTCATCAAGTACACGAAGCCGGCGTAGTACATGAGCGCGGGGCCCATGAAAACGGGCTCGCCCCAGCCGAAGTCGGCGTCGTAAATGGACATGCCCATCCAGCTGATGACGCGTAAGTCGTTTCCCGGTAACCCACTTCGGGGGAGCCGATCCATGTCGACGGCGTCCAGGTAGTCGACGAGGGAGCGCGCGTAGTCGTCGCCGGGGCTCGTGGCGGCGCGGAGGCGGCGGGCGACGGAGCCTAGCGGGGCGTCGGCGAGCTCGCCGGCGGCGGCGGCGACGGAGGTGCGGAGGACGGCGTTGCCGAAGTAGTTGGGGGGGAGCGGCGGGGCGAGGCGCGCGCGCACGTCGACCATCGTGTAGAGCCGCGTCTCGGCGCCGCGCGCGAGCCCGCGCGCGGCGCACACGCACCGCCACACGTGCGCCACGATCGCGCGGAACGCCGACACCCGCGCGCCGCCGCCGCCGCCGCCGCCGCAGCAGCGCGCCTTGAGGGCGTCGACCTGGGCCTGGGAGAGCCTGAGGATGGCGCTGGCGTAGGGCGCGGGGGTCGACGACCGGTTGGGGTTGGGGCTCGAATTAGGATTAGGGTTGGGGTTAGGGTTAGGGTTAGGGGTGGGCTTGTACTCGGGGTGGTCGAAGAGGACGACGGGGGGGGAGCGGGCGCGGAGGAGGGTGTGGTCGAGGAAGGGGGGCGGGGGGAGGTCGGCGCCGCCGCCGCCGCCGCGCGCGATGGCGGACCAGGTGGAGATGAAGTGGAAGGCGCTGCGCGCGTCGATGACGGTGTGGTGCATCGCCGTGCCCAGCACCACGCCGCCACACTTGAGGTACGTCACCTGTTCGATCAAATGCCCCACTGATGAGTATCCTCACTTTTTCTTTCTTTTTTTTTTTTGTTGCAGTAAAAAAAAATTAATTTAATCCAGATCTGTGCAAATATAGTAAATGACGTATATATTCCTATAAAGTTTAACTTTTATATATTGTTCCTATAAAAATTCTGGTGTTTTCAAATATATCACTGTCGTTAGAATCCGTTAGAAAATTTTAACTAATCATAGATTAAATATTTAATTCTGGTTAGTTTTTGATATTTTTACCCCTTTATATTATATTGTTATGACTTTCAGAAAAATATATTTGTAATTGCAAAATTAAAAATATAAACAGTTCTCTAACGATAATAAAACAGAGTGGCATATTTGAAAATATCGTAGACTTTTATAGAAATAATATATAAAAGTTGAACTTTGTAAGAATATATTTGTCATTCACTATATTTACGGAAATTTTTATGAAATTAAGTCAACAAAAAAATTCAGTTTGTGTGCTTTTAAAAGTACATAAATAATGCTTATTGGTTTTTTAGTTTTTAAATATGACATTATTTTATCTACTGCCGCTAAGGGGGCGTTTGGTTCCCCGTAAAAATGGTCGGAAAAATTTTTTTCAGTGGAAAATCATTTTTCTAGCGTTTGGTTCGACGTAAAAAAATTGTACAGGAAAAATTATTTTACATATTTCATGTAAAAGCCAGCTTTTTTGCGTATTTCGCCGGAATCTCGACGGAAAACGAAAACTATCGCGGGGTCATGGGCTCCCGTTCCTCAGCCGGTCCAGGAGCCACCCATGTAAGGAGCCCTTGCTGTTACCCGAGCGACATTTCCTGCAGGAGGCCGCACTCACACATCGTTATATATATAGTAGTAAGTCAACTTAATAGTGAACCTCCATAGGGTATCTTATATATATTTTATATATATCTATATATATATGAGTTGGAACTGGGCTACTATTATTTTTAGCAAAATCCCATTTTGGCTATCAGTTTTTTAGCCTTTGGATCAACTCTTTTCAATCCATTTTAACCATTGGATTTTAAAACTATAATCCAGCTGGGGACCATTCACCCTAGGGGACACTGAACTCTAACACGACCTAATATCATCCTGACCGTCTAACAATTTTTATCCAAAGATTAAAAACTTGATAGGCAAAAAGGCATTTTACTATTAATAGTGATCCAGACCAATTCTAAATATATGTATATATATAAATATATATTAAGTATATATAATATATATATATATATATATTATTATACTATTATATTTAAATATATATATATTATTATATATATATTATAATTTATATATTTATTATATAATATATTTTAAATATATCTTGTTTATAAATATAAATTATAATAATTAAATATATTATGATAATTATTATATATTAATAATATATAATATATATAATAAAAAAAAAAAATTTTTTTTCCTTTCAACCAAACAACTGGTACGGAAAACAATTTTTCTTTTCCTACAAATCAAACACAAACAACGTAAAACCTTTTTTTAACAAGCATTATTTATTTACCGTTAGAAACACTGCTTGGTTTTGGCAAATTTGAATAGAACTTTATTTAAACTATAAACAATTATGATTTGACTGTCGAGTTTTTTGAAAATTTATTTTTTCTTTTGATTTGTTTGGTTAAGATCATTTGATGGCTCGTCAGATATAAAATTTAAGCTAATTATTTATTATAATAAATTAATGACTATACAAATTATATAAAATATGCTAATTAAATTTCTAAAGATAAATAAAATATTCAAAATTTGAAAATAACGAGTCATTAATTGAGTCAAATTAAATAAATTAAAAAATTTGGTATTGCAATTAAATTTTTTTAAAAGTTAAATAGTCAGGTCAAAATGTGTAATAGTTAAGTTTCATGCAATTTTATCTTTAGGTAGGTATTACTTTTTGTTTATTATTATTATTATTATTATTAGTACTATGTAGCCTCCTCCTAGAACCTCTCCTTTTCAAAATTAAAACACCATTTTATAACAGTTTAAGTTTTTGCAGATAAACCATCGAGACAAATATTTAAGTTTCACCAAATTCCTAATTTTTTTCTATATTTTGAGCCTAAAAAATATATATATATGAAATCTCAACTTCGGACACGAAAAAGCATTGAAATATACATGATAACATAGCGATTTTTTTAAGTTAACTTTTTAAAAATAAAAAATAACTTCGTAAAATAATTAGTTAAATACATACAAATAATCACAGAAGTTTGAACTCTCTGACCTTATAGTTATATTTGGCCCTAGGATTTACCTGCTCAGTAACCACCAAAACTAGTGGTGGTTTGGTTAGGGTTTCCAACGTCACCCAACAACAAAAGGAGATAGATATTATGATGGGTTTCATTCACAAAAGTCCACCAACTTCTACCGAATTGAACTTTGGCCCACCCCCACTCACTTCATTTTCATTTGAAAAGAAAGGACCACTAACTTCTTTTTTCTACTTACTGCAATTTGGCCCATATATAATGATTGCTTTGTTGAGAGGAAAACTCCCTATTTATTTATGGAATTTCATAAATACCCTTTCAAATTGTAAAATATTCTTGGTGCTCTTATATATGTTGAAAGATTTTAAGTTTGGAGTGTTATATATGTTTGAAATTGCACCTGCACATAAACTTTAAATTTTGCTACAAAAAGTATGATTTGATTTTAAAAAAATTACTTGTAGTGGTTACTAATTACAATAAAAAAAAATATAATTTAATGATGTTTTTTGCACTAATAAGATGAAGTTAGTGGACCAAAATGCTAGTAGAAGAACAAAATTTAGTAGTAGTAGTTTTTTTTTTTTTTTAAATGATTGTAGGAGATCAGTTTATGACCTGCAGCATGAGGAGAATGCACGGCGGATCGGGGGAGCAGGCCGGCGGCACGAAGAGATCGCGCATCGCCGTCGACGGCGCGAAGTCGTTGAAATCGTCGAGCGCCGCGTCCGCCCGCGCGACGACGAAGAGCGCGCCCTCGGCGGTGCAGCTGATCTCGACGCGCCCGTCAACGGGGTAGAACCTGACTAGGGCTTTTGCCAAAGCCGTCTTAAGAACATCCTCAGAGAAGAAGTCTGAGTCCCCGTTAGGGCGGTAGAAGTAGACGGTCGGGGTGTACCCCCGCCGTGCCGCGAGGTCGAGGTTCGAGGACCATATCGGGTCCTTCGGCGTCGCCTCGCTCGGCGCGACGAGCTCCGACTTGATCACCTCCACCACCACCATTGTTATGTGTATATGTATATATCTCTTTTATGTGTCTATCTCTATCTCTTATCTATATATATATATATGTTAATTTTCTCTCTATATGTAGATGTGTGTGTTGGTTGTGGTGGTGGTGTGTATTGGTTTATAGAGTAGAGTGTTTATTTATAGAGTGTTTTGGGGTGGGGGAGGGGAAGGTGGGGGGATGGAAAGAGTCAAATATTTGGAGTAATATAAATGGGAAAAAAAAAAAAAAATGAAACTGTTTTTTTTATTTTTTTATTTTTATTTTTTTATTTTTTTAACTTTTTGTTATTATTGCTAGTGATATTAATAGATCCTAATTTATTAGTGACAGAGATGTTTTAAATTTGGTCATTATGTATTGAATGATTTTAATTAGATTTAGTGAACTTGATATGTAACCAAAAATACACAATTAATTTTATATTTCGATCTGTGTTTATAACTTGCTTAGTCAAACTTCATAGGAGAATTCATTCTCACACAACTTTAGGGTTTGTTTGGTTTAACATAAAATTATGAAAAATATTTTTTTATCAAAAAAAATTTTTGGTGGAAAATATTTTTTAACCAACATAGGGGAGTATTTACAGTATCTTTCATTATTAAGGGTTGCTTGTGCAAAAACTCAAATTAAACCACTCTTTAACTCAGGAAGTGACATAATACATGATTAATCCAACAATTTCTCTGCTGATAACACTTGCATTTGACTCATTATTTTTGTAATACATCGTAACATGGCGTATTGCATGTTTATTTAATTTTGTTATATTATGTATAATTTCTATTCTATATGCATATACGACCAAATACGATAAAAATACGATCGTATACTAAAAATATTTTTTTTTACTTAAATAAATTTCGAAAAAAGTAAATATTTCTATCTCACTTTATCAAAAGCACTTATTAGTGGAAAGCATTTGGAGCTTTGTTGGTGTTGTTAGTACCCATTAAATGGATTATATATGGTAGGGGGAAAAAAAGCCAAAGATGTACCTAAAGCACACTTTGGGTTCGGGGTTAGGGGTGGAATAACCCCTTAGTCCCGAAGTTATTTTCAAACACCCAATTTAGAGCGTCGGGTTAGCTCCACTACTCTAATCAAACAAAACACTATTTTATCTATTATCCTTCTTATCCCGCCTATTCCAATCAAACACTATTTTACCTATATCTGGACTAAACCAAATTCTTAACCAAACACAAAATTACTTTAATCCCACCTTAACCCTGACCTTAACTCTATCCCTGAAATAACAAATTTTTACTTAACCCCGAACCAAATGGTAGCAAAGAGTTTTTTTGTTTTAACCCCGCTTTCGGATATTGTTTTTTTTTTTTTTTTTCTTTTTTGGCTCTTTCTCTCTTAAAAAGAAAAGTGAATAGAAAAGAAAAGGGAGTAGAGTTATTCTTTGTCTCAAAGTTTAGTTAAAATAAGGCAAAATTTAATTAAAGTGTTATCTGAATGAAGTTAGTGAAATGGGGAAGCAAAAGTTTCAACTTTTGGATTTTAACCTAATTATTCTTTGGAAGGCCTTAGACCTCTATTGTCACATCAATAATTTGGAATCTTTAAGACAACTATATTTAAGCTATAACTTTTATATCGGCCGTTTCTTGTGCAAATACTAAAAAACTAATTTGTACAAAAGATTTTAAATTCGAAGTCTAATAACTTCACATTTTCAATTAAGTTTGTTTCTTAAAAAACTGGCAAGTTGCACGTTTTGTCCTCGAACTATGTCGTGGGTGATATTTTGATGCTCAAACTTTATTTTGTTATAATTTTTGACTCAAATTTTCAATCAAAATTTACAACCTAATTTAGTTAAAACAATTATGAACATTCGAATATGAAATTGCGACAAATAAAATTTAAAACTAAAGTATTATCTGCCTCATAGTTTGAGGGCGGCCTAGTTTGAGACCCACCCGCGCAATTTATCCTATAAAAAGAAAACAAATAGCATACTACTTTCTCAAAAATAATTTTTATATATTAAAGCACCAAAATGACTTGAAAACCCACATCAAAACAAATTCCAACCAAAACTAGCGAGGATTCAAAAGGAAAATGCTTTGGATAACACTTTAACTAATACCCAATAATTTGCATCAAATTAGACGTCATTAAACTGTATTTCTAAATCTAACTAAGAGTTTGTGAGTGTATATATTAAGGAATGAGAGAATCGGTCTGGAATATTACCCCGCAAATGAGCTCCGTTGCCCATTCATTTGTTTGAATATTAGAGCTCCAAATCGGATATCGTATCGTTGAATTTATATCTTATACCACCTGAATAAATCTAAAATTTATTTAATAACAATACGAAATGTCAATCGTGATTTAAAGACTATATCTATCTTATTCTATTAACTACATTAAAAATGGAGGTGTTGGGACCTTCTAGAAGGACAGTGTCCCCCCACCTCCTTGTCTCTCTCCTTTTAGTATACACAACACACATATATATATATTATATATATTAACAAATTTAAAATTTGATATTTTTAAATTTTAAAGTTTTAAATTTTAATTTAATATTTTATATTTTAAATATATAATATTTATTTCTTTTCTCTAAATTAAACTTTCATAATTTAAATTTAAATATTTTTATATAACTTTTTATTTAATTAATATATTAGACTTATAAAACTATATAAAAATATAAAAAATACTATAATATTAAAAAATAATTTATATCCGCAGCAATCGCGCGGGTAATTCACTAGAATATATAGAGCGGCTTACTATACTATCTATAGTACGGAGCTCCCTGTACTATATGTGTTTTCGATCTTCGGACGTTCAAATCAACGATCCACATCGTTAAAACTGATCTAGGGCGTATTTACTAAGTTGTTTATAAATAAAATTTTATATTTTTTCGACTAGTTACTTTATGATCAAAAATATTTAAAATTGTCAAATTCCAATGGTTATTTATGACGAGTTCTGAATTTAACGGTGTAGAAGAATCTAAATTTAATTCTAAATTCTTCAAAATTTTAGATAGAAAATTCTTTTTTAAAAAACTATAATTTTAGAATTAGGTTAACATCTTGATCTTGAATTTAAAAGTGCTATGTACTCAAATTTTAAAGAGTATTCAATTCTCACGTCCATTTTGACATAACTTAGTTTTTACTAAGTAAACGATACTCGAAAGACTAAAATTTATTCTTAAGAACTTCATTACCCTAGACTCAAATTTAACGGGTGGAGATCAGGTTATTTGAAACGCCTTAAGATCGAAACAACACTATAATACGAGCCTTAGCTATAGTAGCACTAATTATATATGTATATATATATATATAGAGACAGGGATGAGAGAGATCGAGAGACGAGAGAAGAGTAGAGAAAGAGATAAGAGAGAGAGCAGAGACGTAGAGCTTATCGGGCTCCGGTACTATAGTCTTATTTATACCATCTTAGGGTGTTCAAATTACACGATCCACACATTAAAACTGATAGGTGTATTTAAAATTTTTAAAAATAAATTTTATAATTTTTTGATGTCATTTACCTTACGATCAAGAGGTCACAAATTTGATAATTTTTAATAGCCGGTATGGGATACTTGCTAGTTTAACGGTGTAAAAGAATCGGAATTTGTTGAATATTCGATAAAAAATTCTATTCACTACATATATAAACATCAATAACTCCGATCTTGAATTGAAGGATCCGATCATCCTTTTTTAGAACGTCGTTCGATTTTGACCGTTTATTTTATGCCCACTTGATGGACTTTATTATGATTTTAAAAATTTACGAAATTTATTTTCTAGAAGTTTCAAATACTCTAGATTATATTTAACGGAGTGAATCATCGATTCGGAAGCTCCATCATTAAAAACAACTTATGAGTAAGAGGGCTCCAATACTTATAATAGTATAGTAGCCCTGACCTCTATATATATATATATATATATATATATATATATATTATACTTTTCGTGCGGGGATTTACATAATAGTTTCATTTGTTCTCAGGACATGCGTCAATATCTCTGCGTGTGACAATGATTTCGAGCGTAACTATCATCATATTCATTTTTCATGTGTTAGATTTTATTCCGTATTACACAAATATATTGGGACCAAGCAACATTTTGACACCTGTTTTTCTGAAAAATACATTAGAAAAAACATAAAAACATGTACATTTCGTATGAGACAATTCAGATATGAGACCATTGTTGACACTTTGTCCTAATTTCAAGTAATTAAATCAGCCAAAACCATCTCAGTTTTCGTCCATTCTTAATTAGATAGCTATCTGAATTTTTAAATTTTTATAATTTTATTACAATTTTGCAGTTTGCTTCTTGAGTTTATATTTCAACAAATATTATTATCCAAATAATCAAGAATAAAGAACACACACCCACCGACGATAGTCGATAGAGATTCAGCACAGGAACTAGGAGAACGGCTGGCCAACCTCACATTGATTAACAGAAAGGATGTGGTTAAATGGAGATTGGCCTAGCTAGTTAGAATTCTTTTCTGTCAAATCACTCTATAATTTTTTACAGGACCGGGGGGGCGGGGGGCGGGGGTATAGGCTATAGCGGCTACACACTAATATGGAAAATCCGTATCCCCCTAAAAGTTAAAATCTTTGCCTGGCTAGTATTGAAACGTAAAATACTCATGGTAGACAATCTTCGAAAAAGAGATTGGACTGAAGAGCATAACTGTGTACTCTGCTTAAATAAGGAAGAGACGATTGACCATCTTTTTCCCAGTTGTGAAGTGACCGAAATTTTATTGGAGTTCTTAGTGTCCAATAAGAAGGGAGTGCACTGTAGTTCTTCAGTCTACACTCTTTGGGAGACGAGTTCGACTTAGAGGAGGCTCAATAAGGTCAAAGGAACTAGCGATAATTGCTTGCACTTGGTGGGTTATCCGGCTCGAACGAAATAGATGTATTTTCCCAAAACAAATGCACTCGCAAAATCATATATTAGCCGATGTCCGTATGGCTCGGAATCAATCTGCTAAACTTCAGGTATTACAACACCTTCTCCTACGAGTTCTTGGCGATACGTCTATTCTTGTAGTTTTCTCAATACTCCTCCCCTTTTCCCTTTTTCCTTTTTTCCCCTCTTTGTGTTTTTCTTTCTCTTTCCTTCCCTAGAGGCCTGCTTGCCTCACTGTGTAGCCAAGCTCACTATCTAAGTGAATAAAGTGATAGCATAATACTAATATTTTTTTTTTAAAAAAAAAGAACACACGCCCTTTGTTTGTTTATATCAACATTCAGCTTTAAAATTTAAAATTTAATGTTCAACATTTCGGGCATGCACTACCAATCGGCTAATTTTAATCACTTGAAAAAAATTTAAAAGCTTGGATTTGCTAAATTCAACATTTTAAAAGTTTATGTGAGCATCTATAATTAGAAAAAAAAAAAAGTTTGTATGATTTTAGTCAATTTAACCCTAATGATCGATCATAAATTTTTATCTAATTTTTTCATATAATAATAAATAATTAATTTAATAATTTAAGTAAACTGTTGTTTTTCCTTGATATCAAAGGGACAAAACAACATTGCTTTCGTAGTTCGAACGTCACCAGTGATGCTATAGTGAGAGACAAGAGACTTTTTTAATAAACAACAAACAAAGTGCACAAGAAAATAAAAAAAAAATTAAATAGTGTTTCTAATAATCATGCATTAAATTAATCTTAATCTTATGAGAAATGGCACCATATATAGGTGGCTTGGATAAGAGCAATGTTATATATATGTACATCCATAATATTAAGTATAATAATAACATTTATACTGTAATTTCTCAAAGGCTAGAGTTTATTCACTTGTGTGTTATTAATTTTTCTTTTAATAGTAAGTGCACATTAGGATTTTTCAAGCCTAAGATCGTTAGGGTGTAGGATTTACGTACACACTATAATGTGGTGTTCGGGTAGTATTTTTTTTACAAAAAAAAATTAGTAAATTTGAATTTACACAAGTAGGTTAATTTATTGAATTTGGAATTATGTGAACTGGAATTGGTCACAGTTCAAACTCTAGATTAAGTCAAAAAGAGTAATTGTAAATATAAATATATATATATTAGCCTATATGGGTCCGGCTGCTATCCTATTAATAGGATTTGGACCCTTGTCCTATCAAGTCGATTTGAATGATCAGAACTTCAAATTGATAATTGGCACCGTTGAAGTTGATCTACACAATTAGAAATGTTTAGAAACTAAATTTTGTATTATTTAAAAATCATTATCAAGTTCATCTTAAGAGTTGAAAAATGAACGGTCATAAATAAATAACCTTCTTAAAATAGAAGTTAGACTTTCTCAGTTTGTAATCAGAGTTATCAAACATTATCTAAATAGTATAAAGAATTTTCTATAAAAAATTCAAGCAATTTGGATTGCTCTACATCGTTAAACAAGCAAACGGCTCATATAGGCCGTCAAAAATTGTCAATTTTACGACACTTTGATCACCATGTAAACCATTATCAAAATTTATGAAATTTAGTTTCTAGATATTTCAAATACTCTAGATCAACTTCAACGGCTCCGATCATCGATTCGGAATCTCGATCATCAAGAACAACTTGATAGGACAAGTGCTCCTATCCTATTAATAGGATAGTAGCATTAAGGCTATAAGATCTATCATATATAATATTATACTCAAATAATAATAATAGTACACTACTAATATAAGAGAGAGAGAGAGAGAGAGAGAGAGAGCAGGAAGAGAGAGAGATGATCTGTACGATGAAGAGAGAGAGAGAGAGAGGCTCCTATGCTTTCGAAAGTACGGAGGTCTCCGTACTTGTAAGTTGTTTTCGATGATGGAACGTCCGATTCAGCGATCGGTTCCATTAGACATGATCTACACTATTGGAACTATGTAGAAACCAAATTTCATAATTTTTTAACATCATTTATCAAGCGATCACAGGGTCTCAAAAATGACTATTTTAACGGCCGATGTGGCACGTTTTTAAATTCAACGGTGTAGAAGTTTTCAAATTATATGAAATTTTAATAGGAAATTCTACTTAACATTAAGAGTAAGAACAATACTTCCGATTTGAAATTTGAGTCTTTTATCACTATTTTTTATGAGATTTTTATTTTCAGCCGTTCATTTTAAGGCTATTCGTTCACTAGGCAAACAAAGTCAAAAAATTCTGAAATTTGGTTTCTAGATAGTTTAAATAGTGTAAATCATATTTAACGGAACCGATCGCTGAATTGGAAGTCCCATCATCGAAAACAACTTTCTGTCGTATCAAATAAGTTTTTATATCTATCTGAGCACCTTTTAAACAAAAATTTTCTTCTAAGTAAGTTTGATAATCTCACCACCCTCTTTGTTACAAAAATTTATAAATATAATTTTCAACTCCATGTAACAAAATAAATTACTTTCCAGCTATAATACTTTCTGCCGTATCCAACCAAATAAGATACATGCAGTCACATTTGCTATATATATCAAACTACACTGTATTTATAATTATATCAAACTAGACAAGCCCCTTAAGTAGCTGGCAAGATTCAAATTTTTTTTTTCTTCATACCTATCATTATTATTGTTGTAACTTAATTAGATAATTATTAACCTAGTAGAATTATTAAAGTAATTGTAATAATAATAATTCTAGAATTAGTATTATTATTATTCTTATCAGTTATCAAATCTTCTTTCCTGAGTGATATAACATCGAAAAATAATAATTTTAAAATAATATAATAAACTGGTTGTTATGACTAATAAAATGTCATTTTTTTAGTAGCTGAATTATGTGCTTTATTATTACTTTCAAAAAAAATTTAATCAAAATTTGAATAGTGACTAAGTTGAAATAGAAGTTCATTAATTGCCAAAAAAAAAAAAGTGGAGTGACTCAAATAAATTCTCATAAAAATATCAGTAACCAATTAATGTTGATCCATTATCTTAATTGAAGTTACTCTACAAGGTGTAGAACCCTAACTCCAATAGAATAATTTTTTTTCCTCTTAATTAATTTAATTTCCAACTCCTGTGGACTTAATAGTTACTAATTCCACATGATTCACATCACTATTTCATTTTTCTTTTTCTTTTTCTTTTTCTTTTTCTTTTTTTTTTTCCTCACTTGAGCTTGCTTTTTCATAATTGTCAATGTCTCAATTTCATAGTGACTTATTGTTATCACAATTGGTAAGTAAATTGACACAGGCATTGTCCAAATCCTTTGTTTGTTTAGATGGAGCATCAATGGCCATTGGTTGGATAATAACATCAAAATTAGGGAAAATATTTATGAAAATATATAACTTGTGATTTTACTAATTGTGTAAAATAAAGAAAATGTAATTGCAAATTTACAATCATGGTGACTAAATATTTAACCTTGGAAATAAAAGCAAGTTTAAGCAATTATTCTCCAAAACTCATAACTTTAGGTTAATTTATGGATAAAAATTAAGAGCTAAAACTATTTTAATGTTAACTTCTACATGATATAAATTAAGGTCTCGTTTGGATGCATTAATTCTTTTTTTAATTGCTAGTTTTGTTTACTGATCAAGTAGTATTTGCTAATTGAGTGATATAAAATATCGAAAGATCATGTCTAAATTTAATAATTAATGCAACCTCAAATTCACTTATAATTTTTGACTATAATGAGCCACCTTATTGGAGCATGCATTATTTTTACAATTCATGGTTATACGAAATTATTATTACCTAAATAAAATTCCTAACTTTTAATCATAAAAACAATTCATAATATCCACCTCCATTTTTTATTCTAGTTGTTATTTCCAGTTATTCATTGTGTTTGAGTTATGCTCAAGCTTAAGCTAGCTCTAATCGCTTATTTAGATGCGTGACTAATTTTGTTTAGATTATTTACTCAAGTAGGATGAATTAATTACTAAATGAGAAGTATAATTAGATATTTCTAACCAAGTACAATATTTATTCGACCTCCAAGTCATTTTCTTGAAACAAGATAAATCATCTTATATAGCCATGTTTGTATGTCGAAATAAATTATTCGGTAATAACCTCTACAGTATGAGTTTTTTTTTTTTTTACAACTAAAAGTCAGAAGTTTAAGTTTTACTCCTTAAAAAGATTGGACATACAAACATGGCTATATAAGATGATTTATCTTGTTTCAAGAAAATGACTTGGAGGTCGAATAAATATTGTACTTGGTTAGAAATATCTAATTATNTTGTATGTCGAAATAAATTATTCGGTAATAACCTCTACAGTATGAGTTTTTTTTTTTTTTACAACTAAAAGTCAGAAGTTTAAGTTTTACTCCTTAAAAAGATTGGACATTTATGATTTGATAGGATACTAAATTTTACTTATAAGATAATTTACTCTAAAAATTAAATTAACTTAAAGGCCAAACAATCATATGTCATTTCATAAATCTAAAATTGATTTGTTCAATTCTTAATAAGTTTGCTACCATGTGGTTTTATCATTGCTTCACCGTAAGCACTACAACAAAAAGGGTATATAGCGACACTTTCAAATATCGGTACAGATCAAAAAAAGTACTGCTAGCTAAATTACCAACACTTTTTAAAAATGTTGCTATATGTGGAGTCGCTATAAGTAGGGCCGCCTTGATATTTGGTATACACTCCTTCAGCGACCTGTGCGGAGGGATACGTGGCGATCGTAGCCCTCTATGGTCCCTGCGAGATCCTCGTGGTCGAATTCTAGCTGCCAGAACCCTACCTCGTCGGCTGCAGCGGCGGAAGAGGAGAATGAGAGATGATGATCAATTTTTCTTTTCTTTTTTTCGTTTTTGTTTGTAATCGGGCCGAGTGAGCTGGGTGTGGTTGGTAGAGTAAAAAAACTTTTTGTTTTTGATTGGATTGAACTTTATATTTAGACTTTAGTAAATTTTTTAAAAAAAAATTAGCATAAGTGGGACACTTATGTAAAAGTGTTCTAAAAATATGTCCCTATAATCTAATTCTGTTGTAGTGAAGGATCTATCTTTAAATAGAATAGTAAAAAAAAATATATTTTACAAATCAGAGAATTACTAAGTGTGAATTATAAAATTGTAAAATACTATATCTTGCCACCTTGTGATTTGTAAAATGTATAACGACAAGTACAGTAATAAAAGAGAAAATTATAGAAATAGCAAAATAAAATATTTTAAACCACATGATGGTAATAAAAATGTGTTCATTAAACCACAGCCCCCACACATACATAGTATACCACCACATTGCAACCCTAGCTATTCAATTAACCTAGTTTAATTAATCATATAATATAACTCCCTCTACATGCACTTGTTCTTTGGGAGAAGTGTCAACAAAATTTTCCCACTTTGTGGTTCACCTAACCCATTTCTATGTGATCTCTCTTGAGTCATATGCTACATTAACTAAATTAATTAATTACACTAATAATAAAAGGCCAATATTCCAATTCCAATTGGTCAACAAGAGCACCTCTATGTGTCAACTAATCCTCCTCCTTTAGTCAAAGATGTATACACACCTCATCTCCTCTATAGGAGAATTTTTCAATGTTGCCCACCTACCATTAAATCCCTCTTTTACTCTTCTTTTTTTTGTTTTTTCCTCACAATTTTTTTTTTCTTCTTTTTGTACACCTATTTATGTACCTACCATTTTGACATGGTGCATTAGTTTTGGTGAGATTGAAATAATTAATCAAGTGCTCTCTCTCTCTCTCTCTCTCTCTCTCTCTCTCTCACACACACACACACAGACACAAAAGAAAAAAAAAAAAAAATAGGGCCATGTTCTTTATTTTCATGTATTTAACTAATTTGATGGATAGAAATATAGATGCATCAAAGATTATATTTGAAATTTAATGATGTGATAATTAAGTAAGCGCTACGAGTAAGCAATTAATTTTCAAGGGTTAATTGATGGGAATTGATATTGCTGAAACTATTTTAGATGTATTATGTCAGAGTAGATATATTTTACCTAACCATTGTTTGAACTTTTTCTGTTCTAGCGATAGCAGAAACAGCTTTGATGATATTAATTATGCACAATAATTAGTTGGTAGATAATTTGCTAAAACTATTTTAGATGTGTTATAGCAGAGTAGAAATATTTTATCTAACCATAATTTGAACTTTTTTGTTCTGGCGATAGCAGAAACAGCATTGATGATATCAATTATGCACAGTGATTAATTGGTAGATAATTTTTATTGATTGAAAATTTTGCCCACTAACATGCTTAGTTGCATCATGATGTTTGAAATAGTAAAATCCCTTACCTTGTCAAGCAATTAAAAAAAAAGGAAGAAATAAAAAGTGAATTCATAGTGAAGGATCACAATAAGACCACCTAATAAAAAGTAGGGTCTTTTGCATATTAGTTACCAATTTTGCTTGTAATTAAATCTCTCCAAAATTTAACCTCTAACAACACCTTAAGATTCAGATGATAAACTTTTAGATTAGAACATAGCTTTTAGATTCAGCCACAGAATACAATAGATAGCTTACCAAATCATCTCAATAAGGTCTAGTTAAGGTGCTCTCAATGATATTGATCTTTGATAGATGATGAAATTGGTATCTTCAGAGGATGTATAGATGATTAGAGAAAAAACAAGAGCAAAATTAATTTTAAATTTGGAGGACAAAATTTGAGACAAAAGTTGAAGGTTCATGATGAAATAAAAAACCCTATGGACAAAATAGACTTACAAGCCTATTTTAAGTCAACTAGGTTATAAAAACTTTACAAAAGACTTAGTATGCATAAGTGATGATAATCTAAGGAACTAAAATAATAAATTTTGAGAGACTTATATATAGAACATTGAAATAATATAAAAAACTCTTTTTTTATAGAGAAAGGTACGTAGTATGTTGTCTGCTTCTTTCAATTTTCACTTTAAAAATAAGTATAGCTGGAAATGTCAGGCAACTAAAGAGCTGTTTGGTTTCCTAGAAAAAGCATGAAATTTTTTTTTTCACGACTCTTTTTCAGTTTTTCATCCATTTGATTTCAAGAAAAATTAGATTTTTTTGAAGAGCTTCTTTCTAAAGTTTATGAAAAACTAGAATTTTTCATTTTTCCAAAAAAATTTGAAAAACAAAACATTAATTTTGCATGAAATGTGGAAAATAAATTTCAAAAAATCTAGTTTTCATTAAAACCAACCGGATAGAAAACTAAAATAGAGGTTTTCCATTTTTCTATGCTTTTTGAAGAGACCAAACATTCCTTAGGTTTCAAATTTGAAACTTTAGGTACCAACTAGCAAATCCTTTTTTTTTTCTTTTTTTTTTTTTGAGAGATAGATAGCACGCTACCCGCTTCGTTTATTTCATTTAGAAATAAATTTAGCTGAAAATATAAATCAACTAGGATTCGAATTTGGGTCTCAGGTACCAATCATCAAGCCCTTTGCCACTTGCTCTAGGACGGTGGATAATAATAATAATAATAATAATAATAATAATAATGTTGATGCTATCTAATTATTGATGGTGGGAATTTGAAATGTGAATCCACAGTCTCCAACTATGTTTGATAAATTCTGACCGTTGAAATGATCAGTGCCTTTATTCCATTTGAAAAGAAAAACAAAAGGTAAAAAGGACTCATAGGGGAGAAAATAAAAAAAAAAAAAATGGCTCTTAAAAAAGTTGATGATGGTGAAATCTATTCACTTATTAAAGACCAAATGTTAAATTATGTGAAATGATCATTTATTTCTAAAATTTAATTTATCAGATAACTATATTTTTAATATATTTAACCTTTTATGTTTTGTTCGAGACTTTCTGACAGATCCAAAATATGACTATGAATTAAACAAGAGCAAATGAATAAAATTAGTAAAATATAGAAGAATTCGAACTTAAAATTCTCTACTTTGCTACCATATGAAATAGTCGTTTTTCTTTAAAATCTTAAATTACTATAGACAGCGGTGCTTGAAAATTTTTCATAAGTGCAAAATGTAAATAAAAAAATAAAAAAATACTAGGACTTTGTGGGATTCAAATTTAGAGCCTCCTGATCTACTGCCATATGAAACAAATGTTGCTCTTTTAGAAGAGGGAAAGAGGAGAGAGAGAAAAGTAGTCAGTTATTCGCTTCTTTTTTAAAAAAAAATTAACTCGCTATGAACTAATTAGGTGTCAAGCTTAGGATAAGATCTCCGGTACCAACTATATATCAAGCTTTTAGCCAATTATGCTAGGTACTGTCGGTATATATATATATATATACATATATATATATATATATATATATATATATATATATANATCGTATAAAGAATTTTCTATCAAAATTTCACGTGATTTGGATATTTCTACACCGTTAAACTTGCAAACTGCTCACTACGGCTATTGAAATTTATTGATTTTGAGCCCATTCGATCACTAGGCAAATGATATCGAAAAATAATAAAATTTATTTTCTAGGTACTCCAAATACTCTAGATCAAGTTTAACGGAGCCGATCGACGATTCGAAAGTCGCAACATCGAAAACGAGCTAGAAGCACGGAAGGCTCCGTGCTTCCGATAGCATAGTAGCCTCACTCTATATATATAGAGAGAGAGAGAGAGAGAGAGAGAGAGAGAGAGAGAGAGAGAGAGAGAGAGCTACTATACTATTAATAGCACAGTGCCTCCGTGCTACCAAGTTACTCTCAATGATACAGCTTCCAAATCAATGATCGGCTCTGTTAGACATGGTCTACGCTATTGAAAAATATTTAGAAACCAATTTTTTTTTTTTTGATATTATTTGACTAGTGATTAAAAGGTTTTAAATTAATATTTTTAATGATCGATATAATACATTTGTGAATTTAACGGTGTAAAACAATCCAAATCCGATAAAATTTTTAGAGAAAATTTTCTTCGCTATTTAGAATAAAATCAGTACCTCTGATCTTAAATTCAAGTCCTTCATCACCATTTTTATGGGATTTTTATTTTCAGCCATTAATTTTTAGACTACACGTTTGGTAGGTAATTGATGTTCAAAAATTATAAAATTTGATGTTCAAATACAATTAATAGTGTTGATCAAGTTTAACAAAGACGATCATCAATTCGGAAGCCGCATCATCGCAAACAACTTAATAACACAGAGACTTTCGTGTTATCGATAGTATACTAGCCGATCTCTCTTTATATATAAATATATTCTTCAACAACTATTTGTCTTAACAAACTTAAGCTTTTCAAAAACAATATTTTTATTTTATTTTTTAATTCAACATTGCATTAACATTTCCTTACATAAGCAATGAGGTTCACATGTAGAAATAAACAAATGAGGCCGAATTTTTTTTAAAAAAAGAAAGCTGCGCACTCTGACTTAAAATAAAGGATCAAAAAAGTTATTAGCTTTAAGAAAGTAAATTTTGATATATCATATTAAAAAAATGAGTTAAGAGTAGGAATATGTTTTAATGTTTATACACACTTGGCCTATACTACTCATCAATCAATTATCAAACTACTTGTTCAGTGAACCTAAATAGATATCTTGAATAAGATATTCACATCCAAATTAAATGATCAAGACATTTACGAACTTTGCGGAAAGCAATATTTGCTCTGCTATCACTTGTTGAAACTACTGAAACTAGTAGTTACTCAACGCTAGCTAGAAACTCGAGGATTAACTTTGAACTTCGTCCCTCAATCCAAAATTCTACTTTTAAACTCGGCTATGTTTGGTTGGGGGGATAAGGGTGGAATAAACCCCCAAACACAAAAAAAATTTGGTGGGAACACTAATTCCCATCTTAACGGGTTAACGGGCGAGCGAGCCCATTAAGGTGGGAATTAGTGTTCCCACCCCAGGGTGGAGTAAGCTGGGATAATCCAGCTTGTTCCACTCGTGAAGAGAGAGAGAGAGAGAGAGAGAGAGAGAGAGAGAGTTTTTAATTTATTTTAAAATTTAAATTTCGTAAGTTAAAGAATAAAAATTTATAATTTTTAAAATTACAAAATTAAAATTTTAAATTTTAAATTGTTTAATTTTAAAATTTAAAACTTGATACTTTAAATTTTTTATATTTAGAATTTAATATTTTGTATTTTTAAATTAAAATTTCATATTAAATTTAAAGTTTAAAATTTAAAATTTTAATTTTTAAGATTGTAAATTTGAGATTTTAAAATTTTAAAATTTAAAAGTTTATATTTTAAATTCTAAAATATAAATATAAAATATAAAAATTCAAATTTTAATATAAAGAAAATGATGATACCATTATTTTTTATTTATAACTATCTACTTAAATTTTTATTCCATCTTATCTAACCAAACGCTATTTTTTTTATTCTCAGGAATAATCCAATTTTCATCCAAACACAAAATTGATCTAATCCCCACTTATACCTCAATTTATACCTATCCCTAGAATAGTCACTTTTTGCTTATTCCCGAACCAAACGGTACCTAAGTTAACTTCCCTAATTTCTGTTGCTATATGGTGTTTGTTTAGCAAAGCTTTCTAACGAAATTTCTGATAAATTTAGATTTTTTTCCATCTATATATTAGCTTAATGAGTTACTTTAATTCTATTGTGCTAAGCTATTAATTTTTTTGATCTTTCAATCTAAAAGGTAGAAGAGGAGCTTGTCTGTATTGAATATAAATATTAAAATTACTATTTCTAATAACTTAACTTTTTGAAGAATAATAATTGTTTTTACATAATTTAACAGCCTAGAAATTTATGGTGGGGGATCATGTAGGTCATTTGTGATGCGAACAATTGACATGGTAGCGGTGGTTATGGGGTTGGATCAGAGGATGGCAAAGGATTTGGTGTCTAGTAAAGATGTTAAATTGGTAATTAATGGTGCGACAATTGAAAGTGACAAGATCAAGGATTTGATTGCTTGGTAATTCATCAGTAGGGTCAAAAGTAGGCCATTTGTGATACGAACAATCGACATGGTAGCGGTGGTTATTGGGTTGAATGCGAGGATGACAAAGGATTTGGTCTCTATAGCATAGACGTTAGATTAATAATTAATGGTGCGAGATTTGAGAGTGATAGAGAGCAAGGATTTAACTGCCTGGTAATTTATCGGTGGGGGTCAAGTAGACTGTTTGTGATACGAACAATCGACATGGTAGCACTGGTTACGGGGTTGGATGAGAGGATGGCAAAGGATTTGGCCTCTAGTAAAGGCGTCAAATTAATAATTAATGGTGCGAAATTTGAGAATGATTGAGAGCAAGGATTTAACTGCCTGGTAATTTATCAATGGGGATCAAGTAGGCTATTTGTGACACGAACAATTGACGCTGTACCGATGGTTATAGGGTTGGGATGAGAGGATGGTAAAGGATTTGGTCTCTAGTAAAGGCGTCAAATTAATAATTAATGGTGCGAAATTCGAGAATGATTGAGAGCAAGGATTTAACTGTCTGGTAATTTATCGGTGGGGGTCAAGTAGGTTATTTGCGATACGAACAATCGACATGGTAGCAGTGGTTACGGGGTTGGACGAGAGGATGGCAAAGGATTTGGTCTCTAGTAAAGATGTTAGATTAGCAATTAATAGTGAAAGATTTGAGAGTGATAAGAGAGTATGGAGATCAACTTTGAGTGGTTGAGGAGTGAAACCAAAGATGATGAAAGAAAATGGTAGGGGGATGCTTAATTTGGTGATGTACTTTGTTTGGTAAGAGGGATCAATAATAGTGGTTAATTTAATAGGAATTGAAATATGAGAATTGCTTCGCACTCACGTAACAATAACTTACTAAAGGATCAATATATAGATTTGATCATGATCTCGAACTAAACAATTTAATGATCTTTTTAACTGTGAGTTTCTATAGATATGTCATATTATTAGATTGCGTGAATTTGAATTGAGCCTGATCCCATATAACTAGCTGCTACAAAAGATTCTAGTGATATTGTTTGGCAAGAAGCTTTGGATTTTCAAAATTTATAGTTTTTAAAACTTGTGTGTGTGTGTGTGTGTGTGTGTGTGTGTTAGTTGCAATTGTATCTTTTTTCTTTTTTTCTTTTTCTTTTTGGTGTTTAGTTAAACAGATTTGATTGTATTCAACAATATGCATCTTTGACATTGATGTCCCAACATTGATCTTAAGGTACTTTTTATAATTGTGTAAAGATTCAAATGTGGTAGAATATATTCTCAATTACTTTTATGTTATATATATATATATATATAGTATATCATATATATATATATAATATATATCATATACGCAGGCTCCGTTTTAGGACGTCGTTCGATTTGGGGGCCTGTTCATGTTTATACCCACTTGATGGACTTTATTATGTTTCGAAAATTTACGAAATTTATTTTCTTAGCAAGTTTTCAAATAGTTTCTAAGATCATATTTAACGAAGTGGATGCGTCGATTCGGAAGCTGCCATCATTCGAAAAACAACTTTAATTGACGATTCGGGCTCCTGTTAGACTTGATCTACACTATTAAAGAATTTGAAACTAAATTTCATAATTTTTCGACATCATTTGGCTAGCGATCAAAAGGTCTCAAATTTGACAATTTTAATGGTAGATGTGACGCGTTTGTGAATTTAACAGTGTAAAACAATCCAAATCTGATAAAATTTTTATAGAAAATTTTTTTCACTATTTAGAATAAGATCAGTACCTCTGATCTTAAATTAAAATCTTTTATCATCATTTTTTATGAGATTTTTATTTTCAGCCGTTCATTTTTAGACTACTCGTTTGATAGGTAAATGATGCCAAAAAATTATGAAATTTAGTTTCCAAATACTTTCAATAGTGTAGATCAAGTCTAACGACGTCGATCGTCAATTTGGAAGCCGCATCATTGAAAACAACTTGGTAGCACGGAGGCCTCCGTGCTACCGATAATATACCAGCCTAGCTCTCTCTCTCTCTCTCTCTACATATATATATATAGAACTAGGCTGGAATACTATCAATAGCACCAAACTATTGGTGCTATTAGTTTTTTAACCTTTGGATTGAAAAATGTGCGGCTAGAATGACGCGGGCTCCCTAGGATTGAGTGGGTGGTTGGTTGAATAGTATAATCTAAGGGGTAAAAATAATCAAAGGGTTAAATCTAACGGTGGAAAACTCGATAGCACCAAACTTGGTGCTATCGATAGTATCCCAACCGAACTATATATATATATATATATATATATATATATATATATATATATATATATATATATATATATATATATATATGACAAGACGAAAAGAAAGAATGAAACCTAAAAAAGGTCTTATAATTAATACTAAAATGCATTGGCATTAGTTAACTCATGAGGCACGATTAAGTCGAGGTTCATGGCACTAAACTAGAATTTGCCGAATAACATAATAAAATATGTAACGTCAAATTAGGGTACAGATTCTTTACAGACGCGATATGCAGAGAATTTCTACATGCTACTTGGTTAGGTCGTCCAATTAAAGATACAGTAGTGGTTCTAATTCATTAGCTCAAGACATCGTAAATCACCTCCTATGGTGGTTAAAATACAATTTGCATTTTAAATGGACGGCTGTATCACCAACACACAATGTGGCCTCCGATGAATGAGGCTGCAGAGAATCTACACCCCCATAAATTAGAATTTAATTTGACTTATCAGCTACAGTTAAGATGAGGTTCATGATACCAAATAACATAACCTAAATTAGGGCGCCACCGGTTCTGCACAAAAACAAACATTGTTAGATCATCCAATTAAAGATAGAGAAACTCTTAACCGATCATTACCGCAAGCTGCAATCTTACTTATATTTCAGATAGACTACTGACAGAAAATTTTCTACAGTCGAGATTACAGAGAATCTGCGCCTGCTAATAAATTACAATTTAACTCCAAAGAGCTAAAAATTACATAAACATGTGAAGAGAACCTGCAGTCATTGTTAGTGAAGTAGGTGGGGTGACTTTCTGCAGTGCTGCTAGGTCAAGAAAACACTACTGAGGCCACCTAAGATAAATTAATTAAACCACTCTCCAACTAACCAATAGAATATATCCCTCCCACACATGATACATGCACTTCTTAATTTCTCCACATTTTAGAACAAGGATAGGCTAAAAAAATAAAATAAAAAAAATAAAAAAAATAAAAGGGAAAGCAAAAGAAGAAGATTAAAAAAGACAAGGGATAGGCCACCCACCAACTCCAATTAGAAACAAACTTCTCTTTCCCACTTCTTCTTATTTACCCATTTTCTATTATATTAAAGCATTTGCATTTACATCCTTAATTATGAATCTTTTTGAAACTTATGTGTTCCTTCTTGTATCATACTTTAGTTGTGGTGTGCATATTTACAAAATAGAAATTAAGTAAAAGAAATTGGAGCTGAAAATGACAGGGCTAGAAAATGAAAAAAATTAGTGGGACATTTTTTAGGGTGGTATATATGATTAGCTAATTCGATCATTTGTAAACGATTTTGTGACCTTCGAAAGTTTTTCATTTTACTAGCTAATGAATATATTTTAGTTAACAGAGTAGTGATATATCGTTAGCATAATATAGTAATATGGTAATTTTGTAGTTAAAAACGTGTCAATAACTAAAACACTACACTATTATCATATCAGCAATCCATCATCATTCAGTCAACTTAATCAGGCTGCGGCACTTGATTGAAACAATGTACAAGCTCGAGTCAACAATTACGCCAACAATTAAAGCTTGAGTGTTAGAATATCACCGACCTATCTCGTAATTTGAGGACAAAATTACACGTAACTTCTCCTAATTTGTTTATTATTATGCAATTAGGCATGTATTTTGACTCCAAACTACTTTTATATAATAATTGGTTGTACGGTCCGAACCAAACCTAAACCCCCATTATTTTGGGAATTGGATCCTTACAAGTTACAACCACCAGAATCCTTAAAATTTCCCCCCATTAGGATAAGTTTTCACACCAAAATTAGATTTTTTTTTTGGAGTGTGTGTGTCAAAGGTGGGGCTTGAACTAGTCAATCCTAGTTGCCCATCTAGAATTACGGACTATTAGTCGGGATTCTGCTTCTGCTTTTAGTTACAGTTATTTATTACGTACAAAGCAATCGATAATCTGATTGAAATATTCCATCTATATATATTCACCAATATTATAGCTCTATGTCGCTAATGTACTTAAAATCGCAACTCATCGTACTTAAAATCGCAACTCAACCTATCTATTATATTAAAATATTTATATTTGATCTTGGCAGAATAGATTCTAGAAAGGGTGTATTCGGGACGGGGTTAACTTAAAAGGTAAAACACACCGAACTTATACAAACTTTGGACGGTTTTGAATCGGCTATCTTACTTTTCAAAATTAATTTTGATTTTACTATACGATCTTTTAATTTGTTTGGTTTAAGTCAGTCAATAATAATTTGCTATAAAATTTAAACTAATTACTTATTTCAATAAACTTATAATTGGGAGATTGCATGAAATATACTAACTAAACCTATAAAAATAAATGACACATTCAAATTTTGAGATCAAAGTGCTATTTTAGTTCGTAAAATCAAAATTTTGAAAGGCTGGGAATAGCCAAATCAACATGATTCATAAGTCGGGCGAATTCTATACGTTTTTACCAACTTTAAATTAAACCTGTCCCTACTTCATGTCCTTAGAGGACTCGAATTTCTACGATCTTTGACTTGTGTCGGTTTTTAGGGTTTCTTCTGCTCGCACCATCAGGAAAGTTTTGTGACTAACTCCTTACTTTCTTTTGCGATTCGATTACTTTCAAAGAGGACCCCACAATTGAAGTGCATTTCAAAGGTGGTGGGAACAAGATCCCTCCTTGTGAATCATGGATGTAGGGTGTGTTCCTTTTCCCTCTAGCTTCTTTATATAATATTATATATATATAGAGGAGAGATGAGAAGAGAGAGAGAAGAGTTGGGACTTGGGTACTATTAGTAGCAAAATCTCATTGTTTGCTAGTCAATTTTTAGCCTTTGGATAACTCGTTTTCTATTTTCATCCATTGGCATAAATACTCATTAACCCAGTGGGGAAATCTCAACCCTAGGGGGACCACTAATCTCTAACGATTTAATTATCATACTGACCCTACAAATTTTTTCATCAAGGTTAAAAAACTTAGATTAGGCAAAAAGAAGTTTTACTATTAACAGAATATTCCAGTCTATATTATATAATATATATATATATATAGATAATATATATATTATATATAATATATATATATATATATATTATAATATATATTATGAGTAGGCCAGAATACTGTTTTGTAAAAGTATCATGGGGTGATACTTGGTGTTTTTAGCCTTGGATGGAGAGTGTGAGGTGTGAGATGGATGGTGGTAGTGGTGTAGGTGTGGTAGTGGATATAGTGTTTAATCCAAAGACTTATTCAATAATCAAAAAGTAGATCAATGGCTTAAAACCAATAGCACCACTGATTGTGATACTTGTTAAAGTATCATAGCTCAACTCTATAATTATAATATATATATATATTATAGTATATAGACTATATATATATATATTGTTCCCTCCCATGTGAAGGGATCCAAGAATTGATTGTTTACAGTTCATAGTTAGGTACTTCAATTTTGAAATGAGATTCTTTAATTGCTTCTTGAGTCAACACCAAACTTGGTTACTTTGGCCTTGGAGTAGCTACACCACTTAAATTGCCCCTCATAGTCAAGTTGAATATTTCATCATATATTGTAGTGAAACTTGGGTTCTATTTCTTTTTTCTTTTTTTTGGTGGGGGTAAAACAATCTCTAAATGTTACATATTGCATTTTAATATCTTACTATTTGTTATTGATAATCCCCCATTATTTATTGGAACGTAAAAATTCTATCTTAATTAAATCTGTGCAATCTATGCACAATGAATTCTCACATACAGAATACGTTTTTCGCATATTTTGTGTTGCACATTCAAATTGGGCATTATATATTCTTTCCACAATTCTAAACAAAGGCGTAAATTAAGATGTTAATAAAGTTTTCTTTTGAAAAATCTACTAGCAAACTATTTGATTAGCTTGGTTGCAAACCATTCAAATTATAAGATTCAGAATATTTTAAGGGATTATAATAATCTATAAATACAGTTCTATTTTCTCAGATTTTATACGTACGAAATAATAAAGTTTCTTCTCTTCTTCTTCTTCTCTCTTCTCTCTTCTTTCTCCTTAGGATTTTCACCTACTTTTCTAGAGTTGTTGGAATGTAGACATTGAAGAGGACTGGAGTGCAGACATTGAAGAGGACTGGAGTTTAGACATTGATGATAGCTCTCTTCGCATTCGATCCACAACGCGTGAGGAGGAAGACGAGATATGTGGAAGAGAATACGAGATACATGGAAGATCCAAAAATTACGTGTAAGATTCAGAAATATCAAGATAAAGACGATCTAAAAAAGCTAGTAAAACAAGCAATCCGATTCTGTTTTGGTTCCTAAATACGTTGGTTATCCAGTTTTTAAATTTTTATTTCCCTCTTATTCCAATAATTGGTATTAGAGCTATTTTTTGCTTGTTTTCGCCGCATGATCATGTCTATGATATTTGTTTTGTATCCATGCTTCATCGATCAATTTTTTATATAATTTTTTTATTCGTTTTCTATGTAAAATCGATTAAAAACCAAATTGGTTTTAGTTTTCTTTTAAGTTGATCACAAGACATGCGAAACTTTATATATATATATATATATATATATATATATATATATATATATAAGCGTATAGGAATTCCGACAATGACAGACGGAATCCAAAAATGAATAAAATAATATTCCCTACGAATGGTTATGATTAATTTGTTAAAAATATCTCAAATAAAAACAAACGGTTATGATCCATCTATATCTATACTATATATAAAAGCGTATAGGAATTCCGACAATGACAGACGAAATCCAAAAGGGAATAAAATAATATTCCCTACGAATGGTTATGATTAATTTGTTAAAAATATCTCAAATAAAAACAAACGGTTATGATCCATCTATATCTATACTATATATAAAAGCGTATAGGAATTCCGACAATGACAGACGAAATCCAAAAGGGAATAAAATAATATTCCCTACGAATGGTTATGATTAATTTGTTAAAAATATCTCAAATAAAAACAAACGGTTATGATCCATCTATATCTATACTATATATAAAAGCGTATAGGAATTCCGACAATGACAGACGAAATCCAAAAGGGAATAAAATAATATTCCCTACGAATGGTTATGATTAATTTGTTAAAAATATCTCAAATAAAAACAAACGGTTATGATCAATCTATTAAATTTCTATTGTATTAAAAAAAATAATAATAATATTCCCTATGAATGGTTATGATTAATTTATTAAAAATATTTCAAATAAAAACGAACGATTATGATCAATCTATTAAATCTCTACTGTATATAAAAATCTATTCCCTACAAATGATTATAATCAATGTGTTAAAAAAATATCTCAAATAAAATAGTTATAATTAATCTATTAAAAAATAGCATTTCTATCTATTTATAAATTCAATCCTATGAACAATTATAATCAATTTGTTAGAAAATATCTCAAATAAAAATAAAAAAAAAATAGCATTCCTATTCATCTATTTTATATTAAAATTAAAATTTGAGTTTAAATTATGAATTAAATTTAATTTTTTATATCAAATTTGAATTAACAATTAATTTTTTTATTACAGTGGATCAATATTAAATTTTAAATTTTAAAGTAAATGTGAATTAAATTTTAATGCTTTTAGTTTAAAACACATATTTAAATTTGATTCATAAAAAATCAAAAAGTATATAAAAATGTTCGATGTATACAAAAAAAGAACACTGTAGAATATTGTAAATATTTTCTAATAAAATATAACATAATAATTTATAAATATAATTTTTATTGTAAAATTTTAAATATATATAATGTACAAATTTATATTGATTTAAAATAAATTATAATAATTGTTACGTGTATTTACACGTACATTCGACTAGTATATATATATATATTATATATTGCTTTGTGCATGAAAAAAGGGTCTGCCGCGGGCCGGACCCTCGCAGCGCAGGCCCACCCGTCTCGCATCGGATCCGTAGGCCCGATCCGGCCTGCTAAGTGAGGTCCGGCCCGATCCGCCTCGTAGCGGACGCGGGTCCCGGCCCGGCCTGCTGTAATCCACAATAATCCTAGATATAAGTGGAAAAAAAAAGAAAAAAAAAAAACCTCTCCAATACGAGGAATTCTACACTGTCACACTTACACCACGTCATCAATAATAAGCTAATCACATTTCTTCTTTTCAAACAAAAGTATAATAAAAATATTTTTTTACAATCATGATGGGACATATATTCCTGAAAGAAGACATTTGATTGGTTTGTTACGCCACGTTACCAATATACCCGTTGCATTCTAAAATTTTTCCTCCAATACCCAAAAAAAAAAGGAAATTACAGCATTGATTTATCAAAAAAATCACGAAAAAATAATAATGGTGATTGAGGGGGAAGGGGAGCAATACCTGAGGATGGAAATAGAAGCGAAAAATAGGAATAAAAAATAGAAGGAAAAATAAAGAATAAACTTTAAATAAGCATTTTCTCATTTTAGTATCTTTATGCTTTAAAGTGTATCAATTTAGTATTCTTAAATTATATATAAAAAATTTCAAATATCCCATCTAAGTGTATAGAATATTCACTTTAGTACCTTTTAGCTTTTAACTTTGTCGCTGATTTAACGAAAAAAATTAGTAGAGATGATAAAAAAAGAGAAAAATAAAACCACATAGTATTAAATTGATACACTTTAGACTATAGGATACTAAAATAAAAAAGTACGAAATTACATACGTGGTATTTAAATTTTTCCAAAAAATAAATAGAAGATAATAGTCTGGATGAAGGCAATATTTTTTTTAAAAAAAAGATATTGAAATTTAGACTAAGTAATGCTATTAGATAAAAAAGAGTTTAGATAAAAGCATATAGAGACTGTAGAAAATATATTGTAACTGACTAATCGCGATATGCGAAACATAATATTATGTATGGAAACAAACGGACGTAACACAATTTTTTTGTAATTACAAATGAAGCCTTAGATATGCTACGACGTAGCATTTCTCAACATAAACTGAGGGGCCGAATGCAAAAGTTGGTATAGTTGAGGGGGGGCTCCGTACATTTTCACTCAATTTTACCGACCTGTAGATCTCTCACGTTGTTCACACAAATCACAACACGTGAGGATTCAATTGAACCGACGCAACTGGCCCACCGTTTTATATTATTATTATTATTATTATTATTATTATTAAACCCTTGTGAAATCCCCAAAATACCCCTGCACGGCCCTAACAATCCCAAATCCCTTCTCCTTCGTTTTGCTCTTCTCCCTCATCTGCGTAGTGAGAGAGAGAGAGAGAGAGAGAGAGAGAGAGAGAGAGAGCGCGCGCGCTCGCTCTAAGTGCCCTGTTCCCGTGTTCCGCGGCCGGATTGAACGGTCGAGGTTACGCGCATCACGGCGGCCCCCGAACGGACGGATCTGATCGAGTTATGCAGTCGGATACGACGGTGATCAGCTTGAGGCCCGGCGGCGGCGGCGGCGGCGGCGGCGGAAACCGCGGCGTTAGAATCCTCGCCCCTCACTTCGTTTCCTCCGCCTTCGCCGCCGCCGGTGCCGGCGCCGGCGCCGGCGACCTCCCCTTCCTCCGCCCCCACGCCGCCGCCCTTAAGGTGAGCGCCGTGCCCCCGCGATCCCCCCGATCTAGGGCTCCTTGTTACTTTAACCTTCATGGAGATCGTGTCCCGGTTTGATTTGGTTAGGGAATTAGGGTTTTAGGGGGGGCGGGGGGGAGGGGGGTTTAGGTGTTTTGCTGATCGGGTATCCGGTTTATTTTCTGTGAAGTAGCACGGAATTGTCATGGTTTGGGATCTTGATGAGTTTTCGTCCATTTGGTGGATTTTGGGCCAACATTTTCCTTCTTTTTCTGTTTAATGGAGCCAATAAGGTGATAATATAGCTTTTTGATCACTTCTTGTATTCTGATTGTGATTGTATATTGGCTGTGTTTAGTAGGAAGTGGTTCTGAGTGCCATCTTAGTGTTTCTTAGATTCTTTATGCTTTGGAATGAGTAAACGAGTGAATCTATCATAATCAATTAGCGAATCTATCTTGTGAAATGATTGATTATTTTGTGGTCTCGTTTGGGATTTGTGGTAGTTAGTTTCCGTGCATAATATTATGTTGCGCGTATTGCAATGAGTCGATTACCACATATTTTATGCAATACTATTAGAAAATGTAGAAACATATTTTCATTTACTTTCGCCTTAAGTCCGTTTTGTCTAATAGCATCAGATGACCCTTAATACCAAACAGGTCCTTTGTAATAATCGGGGGTTAAAAAAGAAAAATGCTGTTTTTGGATATAGGCATGAGATGGCATATCAAAATATTCATAAGATGCACAAATTCATCTTCAGCGACTGTAGTATGCTTTCCTTCTCAAGATAAAGTGTGAGTGCAAAATACCGCTAAAGTCTACTTTTGAAGTTGTATGTTTGAGCATGAATATCAATTGGGTGCTTCATTTTACATGCTGCGCACTCTATTTTGTAGTTGTAGTTTTGATTTAGGCTCCTCTCCTTTTTACGTTCGCAAATTCCAACATCTTTTAGCTTTCTAAGACTCGCCAAGTCTTGTTGTAGGTCGGAGATTCACGTTTTGAGGCTCGTGATTGCATTCGTTATACAAGGGACTTACTTTTACAATTGCGCAAGGTATGCCAATTTCTCTATGCTAACAAGTTATCTGAAATAGCCTTAAGGCTTGTTGTCTTATCTCTTTGAGTATTCTCTTTGGTTGAAAAGTTCCATTGTGTTGCCATTGCTTCCTAGTAAACATATACCTCAATCATAGTAGCTGTGAAATTTAACAGGGTAAGCACTAGAAATAATAGATTAGAATAGGAGTAAAGAAGAGTGATGATTGAACATTGACACTTCAAATACTCCATGTGCCGTCAGATGTAGTCCCGTGAACATGGTTATTCTTGATCTTGTTATCATTATGAGAAGAGAGAGGAGAAAAAAAGAGAGATGAATGAGAAGGTGAAAAGAAAAGAGGGGCGATGCAGTTGTTAAGTATAATAACTCAAAGAAAAACAATGTTCGCTCTGAATTTTCAAATTTAATTGTTCTAACACAACTAATGCTATCTGAAAAAGAGATTGTCAGTGTGCTTGGAGCCCGAAGTGCCTCTTTTTTCTTCACAAACTCGTCAAAAGAATTAACATTGAACTCGTCTAGAAATTTAGATAAGATTTAGATTTTATTTTGGTTCAGTAGAAAAAGGTTATAGAATGAAGAAAAGTTATGAATATTCATATTAGAGTAATTGACGTAATCTTCACAATGATTTGTAAATACACATCCTCTGGGAAATGACCATTTCCCTTCCTACTGCTCTGATGCTTTTATGGTGGCAATCAACATGATTACGGTGTCTCTGTTCACTCAAGCATAAAAGTTTTTATGATAGTCATGCTTGCAGCCATATAATTTATCATGCTTTGAGCAGACATTGTTATCACATGATGGGGCTTTTGTTGAGAGTTCTTATTCAAACAACTTTGCTACTGCTTCTATTTACTTGTTGATTGTTCTACATGGCAGGTTGTTCATATATCCGAAGATATCTTGAAAATCAAGCAGGAAATTGCGGAAGAATTTAATGTTGAAGATCAAACTTGGGGTCGTACTGATTCAAATGTATAATCTTTAGTCTTAGCTTTTCAAAATTTTGAATCATTTTCATCTTTAAGTATAATTATCACACTCATAGTGTTATTAAGTTAAATTTAACTATTACATCATCCAATGCTTCTACATATTCAGCTGCTATCCATTCTTAATGTGCGTCTGTGTAGGTTACTTTCTGTGAGTTTAACTTATCAAAAAATTTTAAAAAAAATCTTGTTTTGTCCTTTTTCATTTGTTATATCTAAAATTGATCTCCTTTCTGATATTTCTTTTTTTCCCTCACCTTTGAAGTCTCTAAATCAATCACACACTCGCTACTCCGAGCCAGATAATCGTGATTGGCGTGGTCGGTCAGGACAAGTGTCTTCTTATGGAGAAGAAAAATCTTGGGATACAATCCGTGAAAATAAAGTATCTTATGGATCCAACTCTACACAGCAGGAACAATTTAATAGGCATGATCAGTTGAACTCCCAGTCTTCTTCAAGAGTGCAAGTTTCTTCCAACCAAGGGGTAATTTTAACTAGTCCAATATGTCTTTTGAAGATTTAGTTATTTTCTTACTCTTTATCTCGAAATAATTAACCTTGTTTTTTATCAGAGTATTCTGTGGATTCAATTGCTTCCTTATCTTTTGATTTCTTATCTTATCATTTTATTTGTGCTGCGTAATTTCAAACATGTTAATACATTTCTTCTTTAGCTACAGTGAAGCAGGAAAGGTGACTTCATAGGTTATTTGAAAAGCAAAATTATTTTAATTAATTGTTTATACTAATATCGATCATTGCAGTGCAGTTTATTTAAGATATATGATTTTCATGTTTGACTTAAAGTTCACTTTTTGTTTTCTTATATGTTCTCTTTCGCTGCCTATCCCAATTTTACTGCCCTTGTTTACTTCATCTAACTTCATAAACCTAAAGGTTTGTTATTTGCCCAGCTATATATTAAGAAATACGAAAACCTTCTTTGAAGCAACCCATACCAAGTATTCTATTTTTTAAGGAAATAAACCTTACACTTATGGGCGTAACTATGTAAGATATCAGATTACTTCCTGTTTTATCAATCATGGTGAGATGATTCGGATTTATATGGATATTCTTCCAACTCTTAAGGGCATGTAATTTTAATGCTGTGCTTCGCATTCTAAAGATGCATCTTTCATCTTGAGCAATTAATTCAATGTTCAGAATAATATATGAGAAGTAAATAGCTCCCATTCTATTGAGGTATTTGTTGGCAATTCTGTTAATCACGACTTACATTGAGATGGATATGGGTTGTGGATAAGAAAATGGGCATTGCTTTTAGAAAGAACAGACAAGAAAATGCTGATGGAACTATTCTTGTGAAAAACAATAGAAATAGCAATGGATACATGAAATTGGTTAGTTTTCTTAAACTTTGTAGCAATTATTCAAATGACTAACACTGTTGGCTGCCGAAGAACATTTTCTCTTTACAAAGATTTCATATACCTATAATGATGTATGAATGTGATGAGCTAAACTCCTATTATTATTTGGAAATTAGAAAACCACTAAGGCAGTATTCCTAGGAGGCTGTGACTTTGTTTATAGTGTTTAGTCTGGTTTTCTATGTGGCTTGATTTGTGAAATGGAGCTTTTGCAAGCTAATGCCTACATACTTTTTCATTCCTGTAGTCGTTTTCTTTTATGCTGTTGATTTTGACCTCACTTTTGCAAGTAGGGCAAATCAGGTATCAATTTGTGACTTCTTGGGCAGTGTATTGGACTTGGGCCCTTTCCTAAAGAACATCTTAATATCGAAGGTCGCTTTGTTATAATTATGGATTTTGAGGAGTACCCGCATCAAGGTTTAATAGAAGTTACTGATCTTGCATAGGGTGTGATTCTTGCATTGACTTCTAGAATTCCCACAACCAGAATATCTCTTTAAACTGTATTAATCATCTAGAGCGACTAGTTATGATCATAGTTAGTTAATTCGGATTCGGCAAAAATTCGGTACAGATATAATACGCATAAAATTTGTTTTCTAATTTTTAAATTCGTTGAAAAATTCGGCTTAAAAAACGGATTCGGTATAAAATATAAAATATAAGATATAAAATATGAGATAATTTATATTTAAAAATAAAGATTATAAATTTTTTATTCATATTTTCAATAATTCGGGAATAATTCGCGAATTATTCGGCTAGCCAAAAAATTCGCGAATAATTCTCTTTCTTTGAAAAAAATTCGTAAACGGACCGTTTAATTCGGATTTTCAATAATTCGCGAATAATTCGCGATTTATTCGCGAATTAACTAACTAGGGTTGTGATTGAAGTCATATGAAAATTCTTAGCAAATTTTGTATGGTTTTTGTTTCTTTTGTTCTGCTTATCATCGATTCTGATACTTGTTGCTGTTTTTCTGATGTATCAGGTTGGACCTACTCCTGCTTTAATAAAGGCTGAAGTTCCATGGTCTGCACGAAGAGGCAACGACTCTGAGAAAGAGAGGGTGTTGAAAACAGTTAAGGGGTAATATATCTGAATTTTAGTCGTCTGCTAGGAAATAACTAGAAGAACTTCTAAAATGAACTGATAGTATTCAAATTTGCGAGAAATTTCACTTCTAGTTATTTTTATGTCCCTTTTTTCAGTGTGACCTTTACCTTTTCTTCTTTTCTTTGATTAGGAAAAATGTAATATACAGTTATCTGTTGAGTCGAGTTATTCTTACTAATGATGCATTGGTTTCATTTTTTTTTTTTTTTTTTATATACAGCATACTAAACAAATTAACACCGGAGAAATTTGATGTTCTAAAAGGCCAACTTATTGATTCAGGAATCACAACATCTGATATTCTGAAGGTTCAAAAATTACTTTCTTTTCCAATTTGTCCGTATCCATTTCATATCTGTATGCAGTTCCCTAGCTTATTATCTAACTTTAATGTACTAATATTGCAGGGGGTCATCACTCTCATATTTGAGAAAGCAGTTTTCGAACCAACCTTTTGTCCAATGTATGCTCAGCTATGCTCAGATCTCAATGAGAAGCTCCCATCATTCCCTGCTGAAGAGGCTGGCAGGAAAGAGATAACATTCAAACGCATACTCTTAAATAATTGTCAAGAGGCATTTGAAGGCGCTGGTAATCTGAGAGCCGAGGTTAGAAAATTGACTGGCCCGGATCAAGAAATGGAACGGAGGGATAAGGAAAGACTGGTGAAGCTGCGTACCCTCGGAAACATCCGCCTTATTGGAGAGCTCCTAAAGCAAAAAATGGTGCCGGAGAAGATAGTTCATCACATCGTTCAGGTTTGTACCATTGAGAATAGAGATATTTGAATTCTATTGTTTCACATATATCATTGAAATTTTGAATTTTCATGCATGCCCTCTAAGGCCTAATCTATTAGGCCTTGTGTATTTACCCTTTTGTGTTTTTTTTTTTGAAACTCAAGTTCTATGAATAAACTTCACTAATGGACAACTGATTGCTTAAAAATCCATACATTTATGGTTGTTCAGTTACAACAAAAAAAAAATCATAATAATTTTTTTACACTTTATTATTTTCCTAAGATGAGTTTTCAACTCAACCGTTTATAAGTCAGGTCCACTATTGATGCATTCCATTGCCTTGAATTTGAGCTTCATAATACATAAAAAAAGGAAGTGTAACAGAAAGATCATACATATATACCTTTGTACTTTTGAAATGCCTCTTCTTAATAAGTTTTTATAATATAGTAGCAACATTTCACGATGAATTGGATGAAGCTCCAAGTTAAGCAAGGATTATATACTAGAGTAGATGGATAAACAGATGATTTTGTCTTAGCTCGAATCTTGAGACTCACTTTAAGCATGACAAAATATCAGAAAAACTCTATGAAAAAAGAACATTGGCTGATCCCTCGGCTACTTTTGTTAGTCTAACAAATCACATGCTATGCTTATCGATGAATAGTGGAATAATTCTTTCGTAGATATAAGATGCCATTTGCATGTATATAGTACGTCTTGTGTGGGCTGTTTTCCAGGTAGTCTTTACATTTTCCCTTTCACTTGTGGTATAAGCGACGGAGCCTGACGTTAGCAATGTTAAGTGGTCTTATAGAATTATTTTCTTGAGACCTTTGAACTTTTCTCTGTTATGTGGGAAGCCCATATTGATTTGTGTTTGCAAGTTTTTTCTCAATTTGAGAAGAATTGTTACTTAATGAGCAGTAATATACATATTTTTGCTGCAAACAGGAACTACTAGGACCTGATGGCAAGACATGCCCTGCTGAGGAAAATGTCGAAGCAATCTGTCAATTCTTTAACACTATTGGCAAGCAGTTGGATGAAAGCCCCAAAGCTTGGTTGGTCAATGACTTCTACTTTAACCGGCTGAAGGAGCTAATGACAAACCCCCAGCTAGTGCCGCGGCTGAGGTTCATGGTGCGTGATGTCCTCGATCTGCGTGCAAACATGTGGGTCCCTCGACGTGAAGAGGTAAATCTCTCTTCAATCTGTGTTCTTTCGTGTTTTTAGGCAAGACAGCTCGTTGAATCCCATTTGGCTTGTATTTTAGAGACACTAGCATAAAAACACCTGCAAGATCATCTATTTGCATATATAGCCCTGTAAAATATAAATTTTCCTCTATGACCTTAAATAAATAATTGGTTGCAAATGTACCCTAATATTTACAAAATGTATTCCTCTTTAAAAACTTGTTTTTATACAATACTTCCCCAGAGGAATTGGATTATGTCCCAACTCAAGATTAGGGTATATTTCTGAGAAAGTACACTTTCTAGGGGTATATATCTATATCAATTTTGACTGTTCGTTTTATGCCCGCTTGATGGACTTTATTATGATTTCAAAAAATTAGGAAATTTATTTTTTATAAGTTTCAAATACTCTAAATCATATTTAACAAAGTATATCGTCGATTCGGAAGCTCCATCATCGAAAACAACTTATGAGTATGAAGGATTTTATACTCATAAGAGTATAGTAGCCCTACTATATATATAACGGAACCGATCGTCAATTTGGAAGCGTTGTCATCGAAAACAAATCGGTAATAAAACGGCTCGTTTACTACCGATAGTATTCTAGCTCAACTCTATATATATATATATATATATATAGAATAGTCAGATACATACCCTGTAAAATCATCTTTTCACATATATAGTCTTGTTTAATTTAAAGATTTGAGCTGCTTCAAATTTTAAATTGCAGGTCAAGGCTAAGACCATCACCGAAATCCACACTGAAGCGGAGAAAAACCTAGGGTTACGGCCTGGCGCGACTGCGAACATGAGAGCTGCTCGCAGTGCAAGTGCTTTAGGCGGGCCACTCTCTCCCACAGGGCCTTTTCCTATGAACGGACCTGGAACGGGAGGTATGATGCCCGGAATGCCCCGTACAAGAAGGATGCCCGGAATGCCGGGCTTAGACACTGATAACTGGGAAGTCCCGCGCTCCAAGTCAATGACAAAAGGAAATAATGCATCAGTTTTCCAGAATCCCTCATTAAATAAGCTCCTTCCCAAAGGCAGTGGGGGTTCAACAAGTGGCAAGACCAGCGCATTGCTTTCAGGCGCTCTCAACTTGCCACCGCAAAATACTGTGCCATTGAAATCTCTTAATACAGTATCTACAGTGACCCCGCCCAGTGAAAAGCCACTAGTTGCTCCAAAACAAGACCCTGATGAGCTACACAAGAAGACCGTTGCACTTCTCGAGGAGTATTTCCACATTCGAATTCTCGAAGAAGCGTTGCAATGCGTGGAAGAGCTGAACAGCCCAGAACGCCACCCTGAGGTAGTTAAAGAAGCTATCAATCTCGCTCTCGACAAGGGCTCGGCCTGCATCGATCCTCTCGTCGGGCTTCTGCAGTTTCTTTTCGCTAAAAACGTGCTCGAGCCGAGAGACTTGGGCACCGGGTGCTTGCTCTACGGGTCGATGCTGGATGATATCGGTATTGACTTGCCGAAAGCACCAGTTTACTTTGGGGAGGTCATGGGGAAGTTGATTCTAGCGGGTGGCTTGAGCTTCAAGGTAGTGGAAGAGATTCTGAAGAAAGTGGAGGATGAAAGATTCAGAGAAGCAATTTTTGATGCCGTTGTGAAAAGTATCGAAGCAAACCCATCAGGTCTGGTCATAATGAGCTCGCAGTCGACTGAGCTCGAGGCTTGCAAGAACCTTCTTGCTTTTTGAGTAGTAAGTTGTTTTAGGTTTTATTTCTACCTCTACTTGCTACTCTTTTAGAGTATATCTGAAGCCGGAAAATGATAGGATGGTTCACTTCTCAAATTTACGAGGTGTACATCTTTTTATTTGCGCGAGTCTATTGTTGTTTTACGGTGTAGGAAGCAAAAAGAGCCATGGATTTTGCTCTTGAGCTGTGGCTTAATTTTTTGTGTGCTTTTGGTGTAGCGAAAGTGAATGCTGTTGGTGCAGTGTAGTATTCTTTGCAATGTGTTTTTCTTAATTCACTATTAATACTTCAATGATACTTGCATTAGTTAATTCTTTATGGAGTTGTAGCCATTGTTTGGTGTATTGGATTATTTTTAGATAATTTGTGAAATTAGCGATGATTTTTTGTTTTATCCATCCATGAATCTTATTAGTAGGAGGGCTTCCTAAGATATCTAATTGCTACATAGCTACCCCTTTTCCAATTTGAGGAAAAATTCTAAAACAGTATGTGAGATTTTATACTTAGGGCCTGTTTGGATGCTTTGGAATTTTATAGTACCGTGTTGTTTGTGTTGTTTTCAAATATTAGTGTTTATATTTGCAATGTCAAAAAAAGAAACAACAAACATTGTGATAAAAACGAAAGGAGTTCGATTTATGTATCTCACTTACATTATGCATAGGAATCAAAAATCCATGTATAAATGAATCAAAATGTATGTATTGTGACATTTTAAGTACAGAAAAAATAAAAAAAAGAAAAATCTTATACATCCTGTTACTGACTTTTCTGCTGTGTCACACTATTTTTCCCTGTGCTTGTATTCCTTTCATTCATCATCCAAAAAAAAAAAAAAAAAGAAACTTAATAAATCTTGTCACTGATTTTACTTTGGTGTGTCACACTATCTTGCTCTTGTATTCCTTTCATACATCTTCCATATCATTAAATTTTGTGAGCTGCAAACTCTCCTCTTGATTTCTACCATATGCCTTCAGTATATCAGGAGGAAGCAATACATCAGCTTGACTCGCTCTCGGCACGAGGAAAATCAAGCCCAAACTCGAAAGCCTCAACAAGTTTCTAATCAACACCGCAAGCCACAAATTTTCGAAATCAGTTCTCGTGACGTTAAGCGCGTGGAGAACAATTCCTCCCCCCGTTTTAGCCGTCAGTAAGCCGAGGCTGTCGATGCACATGAGGAGCGCGAAGAAGGTGCCTTCAATTCCCAGCGGGCACAACTTCGAGCTAAGAACGATCATCGGTATCCATCTTATCTTCATTATGATTTTCGAGCAGCACTCTTCTAGCACGACGAAGAAGTAGTCTGGTATCCCGAGAAAGAGGTTCCATCGGAGAACGAATACGAGATCGAGCATACCGGACGCGCCGTAGAGGAGCTGAGCATGGAAGAGAAGGTTTCTGAAGGGCAAGTCTCTCAATAGCTTGTGGTAGATTAGGACCCCTATCATGGATGCCATTGCACCGATCGCGAAGATTATTCCGACGAATTCCTGCGGATAATGAAATCGACATTATTTATGGATGTAATGCTATCATTTTCATGGAATGATGCTGCATGATAACAATTTTTTACATTGAGAGGTATTTGTATGTTTACCTGTGAAAATGCAGGGCCAGCTTTTTGGTCAGTATACCAGTAAAATTGCCCTTCAGTGATGCTGATGCTGAGGGCCAAAGATAAGTACATGAACAAAGAAGGTCTCCATACAACAGGATACTTTATTGTCTTCCCCATCCCTCTCATTGCCACCCTCAACTTCTCCCACACCTGCACATAATAACCAACTTAAATTAGCCGTTCAATCACACAAAGCAAACAAAGGATTTATACCAAGGTTTTAAGCGCCCGTCGGCACGGGCCGTATCCACCGTGTCGTACCGTGCCAACAAGATACCGGCACGATACAGACCCTGTGCCGATGGCACAGCTCGAAACCCTCTATTCTTTAAATTAGGAAGTAATTTTCTCAATAAAATTCAAAAGATACGATAAAAAAACATAACAAATAGTTATAATAGTTTGTTGTTTAAAAAAATAAATATTTTATACTATTACATGTCGGCACACAAGAATTTTTTTGACCGTCATGCATCGGCACGGCTCGGCACGCGCTGTACCGTACCGTGCCGGCAAGTTTCCGGCACGACTCCGTGCCACGGCACTTAAATCCTTGATTTATACATACATACAATACATATATATAAACAATTTGTTAATCTCATGTAATATTTCCTAAATTTGTAGATATGCCAGGAAGGTACTTCAAAATAAATAAATATATGTTGATACCTCTCTGCTTAATATTCAATATAACTTTTAAAAATACTGATCTTTACTAACCTAAAGTTTTTGGAGAATAATAGTTATTCCATACAATTTAACATAAAAGTAGAGTAGAAAGTTCGCGTCCCACCAGGCTTCTTGAGTAGAAAATTATTAGTGCGAGTCCAGACGTAATGGAGAGTGTTAAGTATAAATATAAAACAGCAGTTGTTTCGCGTAATTTAGTAGATAATTAGACTAATGATTTTAGTAAAATTGCAAGTATTTCTCATACCTTTTGCTTCTCTGCTGATTGATATGTTCTCTGCTCATTTATGACAAACCCCAGCAAAATCAACAGCAGACCAGGCAAGGCAATAACCCCCAGTGCTCCCTGAAGTAAATTAATCCACTAAAATTTTTACAACTACACTAAATTAATTATAAAAGCTCTTGGAAATAATTGCAAAACCAAGATTGAAATATGATGAAAGTGTGGATGTTTTTCACTGCTCACTCAAACATCAACTTGTAGAAGCTTTAAATTATGGCCTCTGATTTTTAGGTGCTCACTATGGCTTATAGATAGCTAGAGTTTGGGAGTAGTACTTTGCTAGATTTGAGATTTCACAAAAGTATCGTTTGAGTAGAGCAATTTGAAATTTCGCTAAGAATACGTTTGATCTGCCATTGCTCTATTATAAATGCTATTGCTCTATTATAAATAACTGTAGCGGAAAAAGAAAATACAACAAGACCAAGCAGACACTAATATTTATTTTATCAAAATTATTTTAGAACTTCAACAACTTGCTGCTATAAACTCTCTACTATACAAGACGTGAAAGATTCAAAATAAAGCTTTTATTTAAAAGCTCAGCCTTCTGCCATCGAAAAAAACTTCATATTTTTTATTTATCAAACATCCGGCTATTAATTCTCAGAATGAGAAAGCTATTTCTATTTCAAAAGTTAAACCAAAAAACCATTTATTTATTGTTTGTTGATGTTGCTTTTGCTTTTAGGCTTTCATGCTTCAGTAAATTTGCAGTTTTTTTTTTAATTTCCTGATTGCCAAATACTACTTGGTTACAAAATTAAAAATAATAATAAAAGTAATATCAAACAGAATTACCCCATAATCATCTTCTCATTAAAGTTGGCTCAGCAACTTTCTGTACTGCATAAAAAGTAAAAAGTTTTTTAAGCCATCAAAATCTAACCACTTGTCAGACTGAAGACAGCCAGACAGGACAAGCACTTTTTGCCATCCAATGCTGCTTTTGCTTCTAGAGTAAGAGCCAATCATTCTCTACCCAGAGAATCATCTTAGTAGAGAGTAACTATATATATATATAATAATAAAAAGAGAGAGAGAGAGAGATCAGATGAGACAACCAATCACTTTTTATTCTCAATTTCTAGGTTAAATCCAAACACTCCAAAATTTTCTAGCTAGTGAATCATCATCATATAGTAGAGAGAGAGAGAGAGAGAGAGAGAGAGACCTGGGAGCCGAGGCGGTGGACGAGGACGCCGCTGAGGGAGTACCCGACGAGGCCGCCGAGGGCGGAGACGAAGCCGCTGAGAGTCTGGATGTCTGGGGCGAGGGCGGGCCGCTCGATGCTGTTGCGGGCTATGCAGGCGTCGATCGTCACGTCCGCTATCGCCACCGCCGCCGCGAACGACACGAAGCACACGAGCGCCGCCCACGCCGCCAGCCCTGTGCTTCCCGCCACGATCAGCGACGACCCCGTCGTCAGCACACCTGTAGGTCCGACACACAATTTAACATAGTGCATTTTCAGTTTACTATCTTTTTTTTTTTTCCTATGCTTTTGTAGCAATTTACTATTAATTTTCTTTTATAAAGGTTTTGATAAAAATGTATGCATAGGGGCAAAAATTTCGTTAATAATTAGTGATCAATTAGGTAAAAAAAATATTAATTTTTGTAAAATATTTAATCTAATCAATTAAAATATATTCAAAAGCAACATAAAAAAATGTATTTAGAAAAATATTCTTTCTTAAAAATCTACCCATAACGGCCGATGCTAGGCCTATAACCAAAAGGCAATTATAATCTTGCAATATGATAATCCAAGGTCCAACTCTTTGCATTAATTTTTTATCTCCCTCTTTCTTTTAATACAATATTATACCACATGAGTTTTAGCTTCAAAATTCGAATACATTATTTATATTTACGAGCGTAGTTAATATATTGTATACAATTTACATAACTAAAAATTTGTTAAAATAAAAAATTAGCTTAATTTGTATACCCAAATACCTATCAAACTACTTGTACTAAAATCAAGGTCGAATCATAATAGTCTTATAGTTCAAATAAACATGTATTATACATTTTTACCTATTAAAATATCGGTTCTTAGCATTGCTCTAATAAAAGAGTCTGACTAGGATACTTTTAATAGCACAAAACACTTGATGCTATTAAGCTTTCTACGATTAGATCTATTTTTTGATCAATTTCATTCTTTAAAGGCCGAGGGGGCTATTATCATTCAAATCCCAAAAATTATAGACTGGATAGTAAAATAGAAACAAGGCAACTAGTCAAAACCAGATAGCAAATGTTTTTTTTTTTTTTTTTTTTTTTTTCTCACCAGCGAGGACGAAGTAGGGCCTGCGGCGATAGCCGGCGACGGGGACGAGGTCGGTGAGCAGGCCCCAGANCTACTTGTACTAAAATCAAGGTCGAATCATAATAGTCTTATAGTTCAAATAAACATGTATTATACATTTTTACCTATTAAAATATCGGTTCTTAGAATTCCTTTTTTTTTTTTTTTTTTTTTTTTCTCACCAGCGAGGACGAAGTAGGGCCTGCGGCGATAGCCGGCGACGGGGACGAGGTCGGTGAGCAGGCCCCAGAGGGGCTTGAGCAGCCAGGGGACATAGTAGCAGCCCGTGAAGAGCTGCACCACCGACGGCTGCTGCCGCTGCACGTCCTTCCAGTAGTAGTCCGACGCCACCCGGAAGAGCGACCCCCCGGCCCCCTGGCTGGCCCCGTACACCGCCACCACCCCGAACACGAAGCTGCCCCCCAGCTCCCTCCCCAGCATCCCCACCCATCCCCACCACCCCCCCCACGCCGACGCCACCACCGACGCCACCGCACTCGTCGTAAATACAGATGATGATATTGATGCCGATGCCGATGCCGATGCCGATGCTGATGCTGATGTTGATGTTGATGATGATGGAGGACGAGGAGGAGGATCTTGTTGCTGGGGCTTCATTTGTGCAGTAGCTCTTCTATGGAAATGGAGAAGGAGAGAGAAGGGGGGGAGGTGTGGAATGAATGATTGAATGAATGAAGAAGAAAAAGGAAGGTTGACTTTGACATTTGGGAGAAGAGTAGTAGTAGTACTGCATGCTATGCCTACCCCTGCTTTTAACTTGGAATTTCGGGTATCAATTATTAAACTCTTACCCTACTGTATTAACTACAGTGAACAAGAAAAGATTGTTGGGACGTTCTGTATGGTGGGAATATCGGTAGATTTACTATAGCGATTAGTCACTATTTTAAGATTCGTGAGTTGAATAAATTTGCTGAACGATACAGTGGGAGATCTCACGATGGTACGGAGACCACTAAATTTACCGTTCATCACTGTTTTAGGATTCGAGAGATTTTACAGTCAGCATGGAAATAACCTGCATTATACGATCATCAAATTTACAATGCATTATTATTTTAAGCGGTGAACTTAAAGGTCATACAATAAAAAATTTATACTTATATATCTATATATATATATATATATATTGCATGCAAGAAGAAAATTTTTTAATTAAATACTGTTATTTCTAAATAAAATTATTGTCATGATAAATACTTGTTTTTTATATGTAGAATTTTTTTTTTTGTTTAATTACTAGCGTATATGCATGGAGATCAAAATATCTCACACACACACAATTTTACTAAAAACCTCTCCAATATTTTTTTATGGTACTTTATATTGTGAAGCAAAGCATTTCCCTCTAGGGAAAGCAACGTTAATTGAGGGGGTTGGGTGCATTTATTAAACGTCTCTTCGTCGAGTCTTAGTTCCGTAACTGAATTAATAATGCAATTAAATTAATTAAGTACAATAAATTAGGCCCATCTTTAGATGGGCTTCCTACATTGTCATTTCGTGGGCCGTTTGAAGGGCCCAATTACTTCTTCGTATTTTGGGCTTTATCGGGCCTATGCTATTTTCGGCGGCAATTTTCACATCTAAGGAAGAGAGCTACAAAATACGTCTGATTATCTTTTTCACATCTCGCAAGCAGGGAATTTATCCTGAAAGCAGAAGAACTACTGGAACTTCGCGAAACCCTAACTTTAATGCAACTTGTTCGTTGTATTTTCCTTCTAAATGCTATAGTTATTGAACTTTGATATGCGTTACGCTTACATCTTTGCGCCTAACAAATTATTTGCTTTAATGCAACTAAAATCAATAATTCGTAAACGAAATAAAATAATTACTTAATAAAGGAGTAATTTCGTGCGAGGGTTTTGGAGTTAAATAAAGGTACAATATGTTTAAAAATAGAAATGCTTTGGAACTCTTAATGGATGTCTTATACTATATTGCTGATGTGTTGACACTATAATATATGAAGGGTTGTAATCGGACTATGCATGTAGATCGAGATGCCACGTGGATTTGCAACACACAGATAACACAAAAGGCAACATTGTAATTAAATACCTACAACAGTAACAACACCACGGATTTGAAAACTTAAGGAGTATATTGTTAAGTACAAGGACCAACCGGCAATACGATAATAGTTAGGGAACTATCCATACATATTTTAAAAAACTTTGATTTATTAATACACAACAATTTAACTCAACAAGGATATAGTTACAGGTATGTTTTCTATGGGATCAATTTTTTGAATAATATTGTAATAACATCAATTCTGAGTGAGCTTGATCTCCACCGAATGTATATGAAATTGTTTGGACAATTTGATCCCCTAAAGTAATACATCAAAATTTTGGAATCATAAAGAAACAAGTTGATGGTGTCATCTATCCAAATTTGCAAGTAAAACACCTCCAAATCAAAGAATTTTCTATTCATTAGTCGCAAAAAAAAATTTATTAATTGATTGATGTACATGGTCTAAGCTCTAAAATTGTATTAATTGCTGGTTTTACTGACTATTATATATCAAAACTTTTATAAGGATTTCAAAAAAAAAAATGATATTGATCATTTGTGGTTACATAACATTTAGGGTGTGTTTGGTTCGCTTCTTTTTTACCATGGAATCGGAATCGGAATAGGTGAATCCGTTTGTGGATGTTTGGTATGCGGGAGTCTCATTCAGATTCCGGTTCCCGAGCGGAATGGGAATCTCCCAATCACCTCTTTTTCCAATTCGGCCTAGGATGTTGGATTAGAAGTTGAATCCGGACAGAATGGATATTTATTCGGATTAAATTTATTTTTTCAACTTTTTTAATTAAAATATGAGTTTAAATTTAGAAATTAAATTTATAATTTTAAATTTTAATTNTTAAATTAAATTTATGGATTCAAATTAAAATTTAAATTGTAATTTTAAGTTTGAATTTGAATAGATCAAAATTTAGTTTTAAATTTTGAATTATCCACTCAACTTCAAAGTTTACTTTTTTAAAAAAATATATAAAATTTTGACATTATTTTAAAATTTTGATGTAAATTTTTAATATTTAATTTTAATTTGAATTTAAATTAATATATTATAAAGATGAAGTTCGCATATTAATTTGATTATGTTTTTTATATCTACCTGAACCAAGCACCGACAATAGAAATAATTTATTTCGATTCCGATTCAGGTAACGAACCAAATAGAATTAGATAATGAGTCATTCCGATTCCGATTCCAATTCTGGTTGCGACTTCAAACCAAACACGCCCTTAGTTACTCAAATCAAACAACATCCTCCACAAATCATTCCATTACATTTCCCCAACAATTTTAGAAAAACCATTTTTGCTCAGAAACACAATCATTCTTGTCCATCCTTTTCAACAGTTGCTTCTTCATAGGAGGAGCACTGCCTCAATTCCTGGAGTGAATATATATCCACTTAAAATGCTTCCACCAAAGGATCAAAAGTATAGCCCCAATCATACCCACCTTGGAAAACCACTTGTGATGATTAAATTATCTCCAATTGTACCTTCTCTCAAAAAAAAAAAAAAAACTCCAATTGCTCCATCCCCTATCATTAAACCCCACACATCAATTCATCACATTCCCTCATGATTTTCCACTACCCAACCATGATATCCTCTCTCTCTCTCTCTCTCTCTCTCTCTCTCTCTCTCTCATTTAAATTGTCTGAGAATGATACTTCCAGTATTTATATTCAATCTCTCTCTCTCTCTCATTTAAATTGTCTGAGAATAATACTTCCAGTATTTATATTCAATCTCTCTCTCTCTCATTTAAATTGTCAGAGAATGATACTTCCAGTATTTATATTCAATCTCTCTCTCTCTTATTTAAATTGTCAGAGAATGATACTTTTAGTATTTATATTCAATATTATGGAATGATCATTTTTCGTCAAAACTTAAATTATCAGAAAATAATATTTTTAATATTTATATTTTACACGTTTGAATTTGAAATATTTGATTGGTTTGAAATATAAACTTTAAATTAAATAGAGTATGTGACAAAGTCAAGTCACATACTCTATCCATTTAGTATGTGACAAAGTCAAGTCATTTAGTTAGTGGACGAGTGGAGAAAAGATAGGAGGCAACAATATGTGCGAAGTACAAACCAATAGCTATCTAGCTAGCCTTAGCTACATTACCACCTTGGTCTCCCTAACTACAACAATGGTAGTTAGTATCATGAGGGTGAAGCACACCTCCCTCCTCCTCCTCCTCCTCCACCACCACCACCACCACCACAACACTCTTTTTGCCGCCGCCGGAAATCACTTCCTCGGTGATCATGGCCACCGCCGGTCAATTTTCCAAGAAAAATCCTCTCTTCTGTCTTTCAAGAGCTCCCTTCCACTTCAATCTCAATCCCTCCTCTCCAATTGGAATGTGTCGACCTTAGTTTGCGATTTCGTCGGAGTCGTCTGTGACCGCTGGCGCCTCCACGTCGTCCGTCTGCAGCTCGGCGGCCTCCTCGTCCCTGGCGGCGGCCGCCTCTCCCCGTCCCTTGCCAACCTCACCGCACTCCGTGAGCTCAACCTCTCCGATAACCTCCTAACGGGCCCCATCCCCGCCGAGCTCTCCAACCTCACCGCACTCAACGAGCTCGACCTCTCCGATAACCTCCTAACCGGCCCCATCCCCGCCGAGCTCTCCAACCTCCGTCACCTCGTTTTCCTCAATCTCTTAGGAAACCAACTTCATGGTCCTATCCCTCACTCCCTCTCCTTTCTCGCTAACCTTAGATTTCTCGAACTCTCGAGCAACAACTTAACCGGTCCAATTCCGGCTAGCATACTTTGCAACTGCACCAAGTTGGGTGTTATCGACCTCTCGAACAACTCTCTCTCCGGTGACATCCCGGCGGATAACGCGATCAATCTCACTGTATTGGTCTCTCTTGATCTATACATGAACAACTTGACAGGGAAGCTTCCTTTGTGGCTCTCAAATTCAGTATACTTGCACAATCTGGATGTTGAGAATAACCACCTTTCAGATGAGTTGCCTAGTGAGATCATAGCAAACATGACTGTTCTTAAATACCTTCACTTATCAGACAACCACTTCTCAAGCCACAACAACAACACTGATCTTGGGCCATTTTTCCGAGCTCTCGCCAACTGCTCAAGTTTGATTGAGATCGAGATGGCCCGGCTAGGCCTCGGAGGGGTACTCCCTCACGGAGCTATGGGTCAGCTCACGCGAAGCTTAAATCACATCAACCTAGAAGATAACATGGTATCAGGGCCGATCCCCGCCGACATCAGCGATGTTTCGAACCTCACGCTGTTGAATTTGTCGAGCAACCTTTTGAACGGGACGATTCCAATCGGGCTAGGCCAACTTGCGAATCTAGAGCGGCTAATCTTGTCGAACAACTCGTTGAGTGGCACGATTCCTTCGGAAATCGGAAACATAAGCGCGATTGGTCTACTAGACTTGTCGGAGAACATGCTGTCGGGGGAGATGCCGAGCACTATCGGAGATCGTGGTCGGCTCGTGGAAGTTCATCTGCAGAAGAATCAGCTATCAGGTGCCATACCAACTAGTCTCGGAAAGTGCTTGAGCTTGAACATACTGGACCTATCTTACAATAGACTAACAGGTAGTATACCTGAGGAAGTATCAGGGATTGTGAAAATATCCCTCAATTTATCACACAACCAACTTGTTGGGCCCTTGCCATTTGGGCTCAGCAAAATGGAACAGGTGGAAGAGATTGATCTCTCTTCAAACAACCTAAGTGGTGTGATTATCCCTCAACTATCATCATGTAAGGAGCTAAAGTTGATCAATTTCTCGCATAATTCGCTTCAAGGGAAGGTGCCTGATTCATTTGGTGAGCTCAGAAACCTCGAGGCCCTCGATCTTTCGTTCAATTTATTATCTGGGGAGATCCCTTTGAGCCTTAACACATGTACCAATCTCACTTCTCTTAATCTCTCATACAATGACTTTAGTGGGTATATTCCTGTTGGTGGCATCTTCTCTTCATTCAGTAACCTATCTTACATAGGAAACCCGCACCTCTGCGGGCCGCTTTCGGGTCAATCTTGCGGCGTACAAAGAAGGTTCTTGCACACTCGAAAGTTCTTGATCGCGATTATTGTCGGTGCAGCGGTTTTAGCCATCATGTTGACAACATCATGCTTCGTTGTTATTCGAAAATTCAAAGAAAGGATCATCACTATCAAAGTGGAGATGTTCCGGGGCTCCTCTTCACCCGTTATGAGATTGAAGTACCCGCGAATAACATATAGAGAACTTGTTGAGGCGACCGAAGAGTTCAGCCAAGGAAGGCTTATCGGATCGGGTAGCTACGGGCGGGTTTATCGCGGCGTGTTAAGAGATGGATCCATTGTGGCAGTGAAGGTGTTGCACCTCCAAACAGGTAATCATATATAGTCACAATATTATTTCTCCGATTTTTTTTTTAAATTCAATGTTGATTCATGAGTTCATAAATGAGATCTAGTGCATAAATATTTACGAAATTGACTACATACTAAAAAGCAATATACTAAAATATATCATTCCATTAACTACAAGGTTTAGACAAACTATTCGTTTTTATCCATTAATTTCTCAAGGTAGTAGTATTCTCATCTTCTTTAACCATTTCACTCTAAAATAAAAATTTTGTTAGCAAATAATATAATAAGTTTTACTTTCGTATGTTTTTTCATAAATATGTTTTTGGCTTTACTAAGCATATTGTTTCTATTTCTATTCAAATTTATGAATGTTTTATGGAATATAAGAAAGTTTCAATCACTCTAAATTTATCTCGAATATTGAACTTGTGACTTATGCAGGTAACTCTACAAAGAGTTTCAATAGAGAATGTCAAGTACTAAAGCGAATTCGACACCGAAACCTCATGAGGATCATTACGGCATGTAGCCTACCGGATTTTAAGGCGTTGGTCCTTCCATTTATGGCGAACGGGAGCCTCGAGAATCGGCTTTACAATAACAATAATAATAATAACTCATTAGACTCAAACCCTGAATTAGGCCTGATTGAAAGGGTGAGTATATGCAGCGACGTTGCTGAAGGGATGGCGTACTTGCACCACCACTCGCCGGTGAAGGTGATACACTGCGATCTTAAGCCGAGCAACGTACTTCTCAACGACGACTTGACGGCCGTCGTATCGGATTTCGGGATCTCAAGGTTGGTGATGGGCAATAGCAATGTTAGTGGAGGAGGAAATAATAACAATAATAATAATGTTGCAACTATAGGGGAGAATGTGGGGGCTTCCACTGCTAACATGCTTTGTGGGTCCGTTGGATACATTGCACCAGGTATTTATATATATGGCTTTAATTAATTGTTGCTTAATATGATCTCTAAATACATGTTTCCTCCACATTTAAAAAAAAAAATAGAAAAGAACTAAAGAAAAAGCTTTAAGGTCCTAGAGCATAGCATCATTTTATTTTTTAATTATTATCATATGCTCTAGATTTTCTGTTTGTCAAAGTCACGATTGCTATCGTTGAAACAAAAATGCACGTTCGAACTATTCTCAACAAATGTTCATGTGATGAATTTTGTTCATTCATATTTACTTTTTGTTCGTCAATTTTCAGAGTACGGGTACGGGTCGAACCTTTCGACGAAGGGTGATGTGTACAGCTTCGGCGTGATGGTACTGGAGGTGGTGACGAAGAAAAGGCCGACCGACGAGATGTTCGAAGGCGGATTGAACCTACACAGCTGGGTGAGTAGCCACCACCACCGAGGTCGGGCGGAGGCGGTGGTGGATCCCACGTTGGTGGCGATGGTACGGGGCGAGACATCGGAGGTCAGAAGGATGTGGGAGGTCGCAATCGGCGAGCTACTCGAGCTCGGCCTGCTTTGCACTCAGGAGAGCCCGTCCACCCGGCCGACCATGATGAACACCGCGGACGACTTGGACCGCCTTAAGCGGTACCTCTCCGGCGATACGACAGCGACTTTCGCCTCCTCCTTGGGCTTGTCTTCTTCTAGATTTGACGATGATTGAAACGGTTTAGCGGAACGTAATTTGCATTGAAACGTTCCCACAGAAAGACAGTCTAACTAATTGTTTATATATATCGCAAACAAATGTTGCATGCAATGTACAAATCTTAAATGAATGGAAAATTTAGTAGATGATGAGGATTTTCATTGTCATTGGTATTCATTTAGATTGATTCATATTGTATCTATCTAGCTAATTTCTGAAATATCAACATGTACTATTCATAACAAATCTATAGGATCTGGGACACGTACATTTATATTACAAAAGGTACGACTCTTGCTCATTGTAAGAAATTGTTTTCGCTTGCAATTATTCTTAAAAACAACATAAAAACGTTTCATCCGAAGAAAATTGTAATATTTTAAGGGATTGGGTTGCTTTAGTGATATTTTAGTATGTAACTAATATTCCATTTTAGAGCTTAAGGTTCACATCATTATTGCCCAAAATTTTGCTGGTTAATTATAATTAGGACTATTTTGATAATTATGTGATAGCTAAAAACACTTATTTTTATGTTTTAAAAGGCCCAAAATTTTCGAAATACTTTTGATCTTTTTTCTTCTTGTCACATGAAATTAAATTACTGCAGCAATCGCCACCGGAGGAGTTTCTCCGGTGATGATTTTGTCATCATTATTTTATAGTATTAGAGAAAAAAAAAATTAGAAACACTTTAAAACTTTTTGACCTTTCAAAGGATAAGATAGATGCTTAATTTAGTCGCCACATTACCAAATTATACAAGCCTTAATTGAATTTTACAATGTAATCCCAGAAGCTACAGAAATTATCTCAATCAATTAAAAGAAAATGTGGAAATGGCAATGTAAGAAGCTGTGGCGAAAAATATTCATCCTATTTACAAAAGAAATTAATTCAACAAAACAAGAATCCATGCATGATTAGCTGTACTTCAAGGCTCAAGTACAAAAAATGGGGTCAAATGTAATTTGTACAACTACGCTATATACACAGATAAATGCACAAGATTAATTTCAAAGATTTTTTTTAAAAAAATTAATAAACAAAATTAAATTTAAACTTTTTGTTATGGACCACATACAAGAAAAGGGCCTCAAAAGGTTGACCTAGAAAGGTTTCTTTACATTTTTTAGATAAGTCTAGCAAATAAATTATTAAAGATGCAAGTGGAGTTTATGTTAAAAGTGTGTTTTGTTTCATTTGGCTCCTAGAAGAATACATTGAGTTGGTAGCAAAAAGCAAAGAAACTATTGTGTTATTAAGATGCAATTAATACATACATATATATATATATATATATATATATATATATATATATATATATATACACACACAGTTGAGAATAATTCAAAAAAATTTTTATTTCTTTTCCACCAACCAAATAGTTTTTTAACTATCAAACTACTATTTTAAATGACCCGTTATAGTGTACTAGGTTCATGCTCAAAGATGTGTAAAAAGGATTGATGGTATGTTACATATGTTATCAACAACCGGAGATTATTATACAGAACGCACATTGGGTGCAACTCCGTGCACAGAAAAATTTTGTATACAAAACAATACCGCTACTCATATCTGGCCGAATATATCTTCATTTTGATGGCTCGATCAAATACATCCAACATCATAAGAGTGTTGGGCGCGTCCCATACACAAAATTTTTTTGTGCACAGAGATTCAAAGAATGGGCTCTTATACTCCTTAAGAAGTTTGTCTTGGCGTAAAACTTTGAGCAACATTAGAAACATTGTACACAAGACTTTATTCATTCCTATTTTTTTTTTCTGAAAATCAAATTATATTTCTAATATTAAAGAAAGGATAAATTACACTTTTGATCCTTAATCAATAAATAGCGTGTTTCGGTTCTTAAACTTTAATTTATTGCAATAATTTCTAGCATGAGCTTTCCGAATTATTGCACTCAAATCCTACAATCCAATTTAATTGGCTTAATTTTGAAAATTATTGATATAGAAGTGATATAATATTTTAATTATTATTACATCATCAATCGCAATAGCTCTACATTACTTCTACATCAACAATTTATTAATATTTAACCAACAAAATTACATTGTGAGATTGATTACAATAATTCACAAAGTTCAAATCAAAAATTATATTTGAGGATCAAAACATCGATCACTCGCCTCATAAGGACCAAACGTATAATTTACTCTAAAATAAATTAATTATTAAGATATCTCCAAGCATTTATGGATCTTCAAATGATTGCCCTATAAGTTTCTTGCTCCTAACCCTCTATGCTCTAGGCAATATAATAGCATTTTCTTCTTCCAATCCCAGCTTATTAAAGTGTATGTAGCTTTTCAAGAGATTAAAACTCTAATCCTATGATGTTTGTGGCTTCATGAAGTGGAGTAAAGCTTTCAAGGAAAAAGAGGAAAAAAAATTTAAAAAAAAGTCTTATCATGTAAACCACAAGCATTATCTCATCCTACTCATGATCACCAATTAAAATTGCCCTACAATAAAAGAGATGGAACACTGGTTTGTGCCTAACCCATTAAATCCACAGGGGATTCTTAGATGTAGATGTAACAAGGATGGCCACAAATATTTTTAACAGCTAAAATATAAAATATTAAAAAAATATCATTTGCTGATAGTTTTAACTTTTAGAAAAGTATGGTTATTTAATATTCTTTAAGATAGTATCAAAACAATAAGTGTTGAGTTCAAATCTCACCTAAAAAGTTTTTAACCCTAGACATGAGAAAAAGTGTTGAATATAAATATTTTAAAAAAACTATAATTTTCTGACAGATTAAGCTTTTAGATAAGCAACGTTATTTCTTCTTTTTTTTTTGAGAAATAAGTAGCAAGCTACCTGCTTCATTCATTAAGCAAAATGAACTAAGCGTACATGATGGAGACAGTTAGGGCCTCCTGAAAGAGCCGAAAAAATACAAGAAAGAAAACCCAAAATAAAGAACTCTATACCTACCGATTAGACAAAGTAAACAAGAAAAGCGGGGTGGATAACAAAAAGGAAGAAGTGGGGACCGAGCATGGAAGAAGGGACAAGCAAGGGTCAAAGGGCTCCGTTCCAGGCATTGGTCAAAGAAGCGACACGTTCAAGAGCCCGGATAGCATTGGGAAGCACCTCGCGGAAGATAATGTTGTTGCGCTCAGTCCGGACGACCCACCAGATTGCCACCAAACAGGTTAAACTTTTCGATCTCGTGGCGGCATTGGGTATGTTAGATGTATCTGTCCATAGCCTCCGTACATCCCGGCATCCGATTCGCTTGCATCTGAACCTTCAGCACAAATACGGGTGTATCTGACCAAAATATAGTCCCGGAACTGGTGGTCACTCTTTTTTTTGTGAGAGAGAGAAGAATAGTATACCACATGTTTCGTTTACTTTTTTCAGAAATAAACTTAGTTTAAGACGTGAAACAACTAAACTTCAAACTTAAAATCTTTACCAATCATTATCGAGCTTTTTGCCACTGACGCTAGGAACGATTGATTTAACATAAAGATGTAAAAGAAAGGAGAAAACCTTTTGGTTGTCCAAGGGCTTGATGCTTTACATATCATGCATGGTGGGTTAGCACAATATTTGGTCACTCTAAAATGCAAAGTTGAGGTGGGTTTGCACATTATTTGCTTATTCTAAAATATAAAAATGAAGTGCTATGTGATAGCTACAACTTGTGGGGCACAACTTTGTATATCAACAAATTAAAATTAGACTCCATATATATATAAATGATGCCACTATGGTGTGTGTGAAACAATGATAAGGGCATAATCCAGTTGACAACACCTGTCATTTTAGGGTAAATTGCACTGCAATCCCCTGAGCTTTTAGTCATATTTCATTTTTTATTTTCAAACTTTTAGGCCCTATTTGAATGCACGAATATTTTATTTAAAATATTTTTTTGATTTAGGTAGCTAGATAGGAGTGTGATTATTGTCTTGAATGGAATGACATTTTTGGTCTTTAAATTATTTTTTAGAATAAGTTAAATAATCTCGTAGGAAAAATATGTTATCCTACCAAATTATAAATATCAAAATCAGTTGTGCACTGTTTGGATGCATAAATATCTTGCTCGGCATATCTCTATGATTTACTTTGAATTAATAGCTTGTACATTTGATCAAAATTTAGAATTGGATATTATATTTAGTTTTCAAGTTATTTTTTTAATAAAATAAATCACCTCGTAGATGATATATTCTATCATACCAAATTATAGATATCAAGACCTTTCGAGTAAAAATCAAACCCCTTTCCTACAATCACACTAAAAACTTTTTGAACTGAATAAATTATTGAGTGATAACTTTTCCGACTTTCAAACAGTGCCTTACGGAGCAAAAATAAAACTCCTATCTTTCAACTACACAATGAAAATTTCATAACGAAAAATACTCTTTGTATTTGACCCTTCTTAATTACCTCTCCAAAAAAATTATAGTAATATCATTCTGCAGTTTACACTTATCTCACCACATGTAAAAATTTGCAATGATTAATTGTTGACTTCGAACAAAAAAAATAATAATAATAATAAATAATAAATAAAAATAAAAATCATGAAACCAAGTTAACGGATAAAGTTTGCTTGCTTACAAAAGATGAGCTTGTGGGGGCATTTGTAACTTATAATAAATTTATATATTTAAAGGGAGTTGAACTACTATATATTAATACTATTAATTATATATAGAGAGAGTTTTTAATCATTGAATGAAAAATTATAGGGTCAGAATGATAGTGGTTTTCTAGGGTTTAGCAGTAATCCCCTTAGGGTTAAACGGGTGGTTGGCTGAATAGTATGATCTAAAAAATGGAATTAATTAAAGTATAGATCTAACGGTTACAAAATTGATAGTAAAAGAGCCTAAATACTATTAATAGTATTCCAGCTCAACTCTATATATACATAGAGAGAGAGAGAGAGAGAGAGAATTCGACTATGTGCTCGTAAAAGCACCAAGCATTTGGTGTTTGTAAATTTCTTACCGTTAGATTTATTCCTTTGATCACTTCTATCCGTTAGATCATACTATTCAACCAACCACTCACTCAACCCTAGAGGTTCCCCATCATCCTAACCGCATATCCCTTAATCAAATAGCCAAAGTCTACATGTACTAATAACTTGGTAGTTTTAAAAGCATAGGAACTCAATTCTCTCTCTCTCTATATATATAAGGGGTATTATTTAAGAAATTTGAAAACTTCAAAGACATATAATTGAAATTTTCTCCAAAAATAATAAACTAAAAGAATTCAATTGGTCAACAATCCAGGCCCAGCCCAGTACAGTCCGGGCCAATAGCGTTTCGTAAAACCTAAGCACAACACGACATGGGCAGATCCAAATCCGTACTACACCGCGCTGGACTATGCAGTGTCACGCTGGTCCGAACTGACAAATACAGTCGAGCACAACAAGCTCAGATCCGACTCCGTGCCGTGCCGTGCCATACCGTGTTGAGCCGAGTCGCAACCGCGCGAAAAATCCAAATCTGAATCATCCGATGCCCGGCTGGCCCGGCCCAATTCCGGCCCAGAAAAAAACATATGGGCCGTGCCGGCTGACAGCACGATACGTTTCGCTCTCTATAATTCTTTTTTTCTGATTCCGGAAGACAGACCGTCGCCGTTCTCCCTTTTGCTCGCCGACTGCTCTCTCTCTCTCTCTCCAAATCGAGGAGTAGAAAAAAACAAAATCTCTGCCCTCGTGCGGAATCCATGATGGTAAAACCTCTCTTTCTTTTCCCTTTTCCTTTTTTTTTTATTTTTTTTTATTTTTAGTTCCTCTTTCCTATATTTTGTTTCTCTTTTTGAGCTCTAATTGCTATGGCCCCCCTCTTACTTTATAATCTGTTTTGGTGTTATCTCATCTTTTGTTCATTAATCTCTTTGACTGGGGATAATGTGATTCCATTATCATTCCCTTTTTTTTTTTTTTTTTTTTTTGGAGTTTATGGATTGAAAAGAGTGAAATATGTACGTAAAGTAGGGCGTACTCCTAAATTGTTTTCAGCTTTCAAATCATAAATATAATTTAGAGTATTCGAAATTTTTTAAAAAATAAATGTCGTAATTTTTCAAAATCACAATAAGATCCATCAAGCGAGCATAAAATAAACGGTCAAATAATGTCCTAAAAATGGATAATCGGATCCTTCGGTCAATTTAAGATCGGAGTTATCGATCTTTATCTAGACGGTGAATAGAATTTTTTATCAAAAATTCAACCGATTTTAATTCTTTTACACTGTTAAATTAGCAAGAATTCCATACTGGCCGTTAAAAATTGTCAATTTTGCGATCTTTTGATTGTAAGATAAATAATGTTAAAAAATTATAAAATTTAATTTTTAGAAATTTTAAATATTCTAAATAACGTTTAACGATATGGATCGTCGATTCGAAAGTTCTACAATCGAAAAAGACTTATGAGTACGAAAGCGATCGTACTCATAGGAGTATAATTGCTGGACTCTCTCACTCTCTCTCTCTCTCTCTCTATATATATATATATATAATTGATGGGTATAATATAATTTGGTTAGTTAGGATTTTAATGACAGCATAGTTGATAGAACAATTTGTTTCGACAGCAAAATTGTGAAACTCCGCAAATGCATGCTATTTTGCTATTACTCGCAAATCAAAGAATTGGGAACTAATTTGATCATCATGCAAAGAATTTGAATTAGATTTTTATTTTTTTTCGGCCCCTAAACTACAAATTTCTACTATTTGGACTTTAGGTCAACCAAAATGTAAAGAGTCCTATATTTTGTAAACTTTTATTATTAGATTAAGATTCTAATATTTTAATCGTTAATAACAAGCCTAACACGAGCTGGATTTTTCAATTCGATATTTTAACGAGTCAGCTCGTGTTCAGCTCGTTTAATAAACAAACAAACACGAGTCGGCCCTAGCTTGCTCTTGTTCAGCTCGTTGACAGCCCTATGCTAGTTGTGAAGACGATTATCCTTAACGCCTTTTGGAATCGAAACTCAGTGTATAAGAAACTGGCCCTTCTTTCTAGTTTGGTTTCTTGATAGCATCTACTGAAACAGATTGATAACTGCTTCATTCAGCACGTCGTTGTAGCGTCGTCTTACGCTTGAAAAAACATTTGTATTTTCTCTATTCTTCCGGTGATGATTATCCTTACCGCGAATATACGGCATGGTTACAAGGCTGTTCAAGTAATGCTTTTAATTGATTGTTATGTCAGGGTAAAAATGTATCGAGACCCTCTCAACTATCAACCAAATTATAAAGATTACTAGGGAAACTAAATATATGCGAACCGAGTATATGTAGTTACGAGTTTAACGAGTACTAATGTTTGCTGTTATGAAGCTAGATATTAATATGCTTCTTATCGGATGCAACTGCTAACCATCTTATTGTTTTTTGACGAAGAATGAGTCTCGAATTTCCTGTTTGCAGGCTGAGAAGTACACCATTATTTTGATGCAGACATCTCAAAGTAGGGCGAGCAGGACGTTTCTGGATTTTAATTCGATTAGTCAAGCTATGGATGGTACGTACAATCAGCCTACAAAAAGCAACATTCTTTCTAATTTAGATATAATTCTTTATTTCTGTGTCGTCAGATTCAGTAAACTGCCCTTCACGTATCACTTTGCGAACTAAATTTGTTCAAGTCTTTTAATTCGGACTCCATTTCTTCATTTCCACTTTCGGAAACATCTTTTATCCTGAATTTGTCAGTGTATTCTTTTTAGGATTAGGAATAAGTATTACTTGGTAAATTGTCGGTATACTTGGAGAAAATGACTACGAAAAAAAAGTACTAAATTATGTAATTAAGTAGAAGTTACTAAATTATCCTGGAATATCCAACGCCACATTGGATGTTGTGCGAATGTTTGTGTCATCTCTTATTGATCTTGTAGTTAGAGTGACGAAAGGACTTGATCATCGAACACAGGAATTATAGACCCTTAATTGTAATGCTTGAAATTGTGGGGACTAAACATGCACCCAATGCAAACTTCCAAGTACCAAAATTGTTATTAACAATTCTATAGATGCTGGTGCCAGATTCTGACAGTTACCGCGTTAATAAGACTTTCCAAATGAGAGGAAACTAACATAAACCTCTGCAATGACAGAAATCTGCAGGATTTATGAAAGGAAAGTCATGGATATTAACCCAACGATCCAGAACATCAGCTACGACATTGCTGATCTCTATAACTTCATCGATGGTACAGTGGATATAAGTGCACTCGTGTGAGTATCATTCTTTAAGACACTAACATCACATTATTCAAATGTTTTATTTAGGACAATGTAAGCGTTACCGTGCATTATAGCCTGGTTCCGAGTGTTACACTTTACCTCATGATGGTTAAGTATCACAATTCCGACCATGGGATAGTAAAGTGGAATTAAGCTATACCACATAGGAGTTCGTAGAAGTTTTCTCGTCCACGTAACTGCTGATATAAGTTTCTATTGCTTCATTTGCAGATACGATCGCTCAATTCAGGCCTTTCTGCCGTACGACCGACAGTGGATAAAACAAAAGATGTTTCAACATCTGCAGAAACGCGCCCGACAGTGAAATAAAGCAATCACTGGATTTTGCTCATACAAGTCAAACAAACTGCCCGTGTTCTGTACAAGAAATGCCTTTTACATGGGCTTTTTGAAGTTAAAAGTTCTTTTGATTGGGATTAGGGGAAAAAGTAATAATAAAACAGGATTTTGCATGTTATGTAAACACATTTCGGGAACTTATTATCAGTTTTTGATAGCAAAGGAACAATAGAAACGTTTCGACTCGTTGTAGTGCATTGTTATGAGAATTTTGTGTTTGTTTAATTTCTATATTTTGTTTCGTGGTAATCAAAGCTTTGGCTAATATGCAGCGTCTTAAAACGTTTCTCCATGATTATCTGGATTCTAGTAGTTTAAATTTCTTTATGGTGTGGCTTCTAAAATAGCTTTTACTTTGAGAAGCAACAACTAGACATTTGTCAGATGAAAATGTCTGTCAGTTTTGCTTTGTCGGGATGTTGAATTGAGCTTTCGGACTCCAGAAGCAGAAGTTGCGATTTGCAGCTTCTGCTTCCGCAACACTTAAAACTGTTGCAGTAAATTCTAAATGAAAGTTTTGCTCATCTACTGAGCTCTAACTGGATGAAACAGCCCTTTTTAGGCTTGCGTAATGGTAAACTAGGGATTTGCTTCAATCAACTTCAATAGCATGCTTATGTTAACATGTGCAATGTGTTCAATTTTAGGAAACTCATTTCAGTGTATGTAGGTGGAAGAGACCATCGGATCGTTGGCGCTAACCATTAAGCTCAAAAGCTAATATACAATCAATTTACTTAAAGTATACAGATACAACGTTTACTAGTCTCGATTGTGGCTCAACCCATCCAGTCTTACGCTACTTCAAACATGACTCGGTTCAACCTGATCTTACGCCATTTCGAACGTGACTCGGCCCACTAGACCTCCAACCACAAGGCAAAATACTGGCTCATTTAAGCCAACAATCCTAGCTTTACATCACTTGCCGTTCCAGAGAGAGAGAGAGAGAGAGAGAGAGAGAGTTATCGAGTTGATGCACCTAGTACACGGATATACCAACGAGAGAAGTCTTTTTTTGGGTTTATAGAAGACGAGAGAAGGATAGAAAAGATTCAAAAAGAGGGCTCGGGTTGTAGCTACTCTGTTACAAAAGATGAGTCATGTGTAATCTTCTCTTATTTAATAAATTTTGTTTTACCCGCATATTTTCTGTTTTCATTTTTCTTTCTTTTATGATTGTATCAATTTTTACTGAGAATACGAGTTTATAGTAAAAATTCGATTCGACGCTACCGTTGCGGAATCACAATAATCGGTATCGTATCTACAGCAGTCGGTATCGAAGTAGGTTGCGAATTCACAAAATCCGGTATCGGGATTCCCAACAAATTCTTAGTAAAAACGAGTCTTTTATACAACTTATCTAACAAAGTGGGCGGAGGGTATGATAGTTGGTATCCAAGATTTTAATTTCAAAGCTTAGTTACTTTATATTTCTACTTAATTTTATTTTAAAAGAAAAAATTGAATAAAGAGAATAGCCTACTACTATCTTTCTCTCAATGAAAAAAAAAAGAAAGTAAAAAAAAAGTAAAATATAACTCTTCAAAAGTAGGGGTAATAACGGGTAGGATAATATGCGACCGACCCGACTTCAAATCCAAAAATTTTAGATTCGGATTTAGGTTCACTATTAGTTCTTCGGATTCACATTCGTATTATCCAAATCCGAAACCGGCTTTTAATATATTTTCAACATGTTAAATCCTCTTTAAATCAATTTTTATCATTATTTTTTTAGAATTCCTATATTTTTTCTATTTTTATATAAAATTAAAAGAGCTTACATACATATCGAAATTTTTTATTTTTTAAATACTTTTTTCGTATTCGTATTGGTTTAATATCCGATCCGTATTCGAATCGGATTTTATCAAATATAAATTTGAATTTTAGTATTGAAGCAAATATTTGAATCCGGATCCTTCATAAAAATAATGGATATGGATATGAAATCGAGTATTCGATCCGTTTTTATCCCGGTTTATAACATCTCTGATCGTATGACACGTGGCAATCGCAAGGCCCACGCGTCAGTCACACACCGTGACACAAGCGTTACACTTTCGCCCAGCGTGTGGTTTAAGTTGGAAAATTGCACACTAGTCACTAAACTTCTCGGAAAATTTTATTTTGATCCTCAAAATTTTTAAAATATTTGGCTTTAGTCCTTACATTAGAGAGAGAATAATTGCTCGTAATTGCACAACAAATCCATGCGCCTCTTTTTTATCATTTTTCTAATCAAATAATATAATTCTAATAAGCTTATCTAGTGTTAGAATAAATTATTGAGCAATAATTTTTACATTATAAATTTTTAATATTTATAATTTAAAAGAGCTTTGTTTTAATTCTTTAGAAAGGATAGTGTAACTAAATAATGGTTTGTGATTTTTGAGTGAATAAAAAATATTATAGTGAACAAGATGGTTATGCATTCAATATAATAAAAGGATTACAATTCAATAAATAATGGAATTAAAATATAAGATAGATCCCGAATTGGATCGATACATATAAATGTAACAGATATTGTGATACCCTAATAGCTTCAGATCAGATGAAAATAGAGTTGTGATTTGAAATATAAGAATCAGAGATCCTAATAATAATAATTGAATTTAAGCATATTGGATTAGAGGTTTGGACCCAATGAGTTAATATATTGTTAGTGGGTCGAATAGTTATATTAAGTATCAGAGTCGGTTCACCAGCCAGAATTGTAAGGCGGTCCTTACATCCTCTGGTGATTATAAATTTAAAGTGTGAGATAGGTCTCACATCCTCTGGTGATAGTGAACTTAAAGTGTGAGGCGGGTCTCACATCTCTTCTCCTCTAATAATTTAAAATGTATAAATACAGATCTCACATCCTCTAGTGATGGTGATCTTAATTGCATATGAGAATGATCTTAAAACTAAGAATGATCTTATATCCTCCAATGATGTGATTGATCTTAAATGTGTGCTCAAAGTGTAAGACAGGTCTCACATCTTCTGGTGAGGTGGATCTCACATCCTCTTGGGCTGGTGGTTGGGCAAGAGGTCCTCTTAGATAAGTAGTTTGGCGCTTGGACTAGTGATTTGAATCCAACCAATTATTATTGTTAAGCATGAAACGAGACTCATATTTTATGATAATCTTGATAATAATAATTGAGCTGAAGTATTTTGAACCGGTGGTTCGAGCTGAACGAGTTATTACTTCTAATGGGTTGTTACAGATATAGACTTGAATTTTGTTTTTCCGTAGGTAATAAAGCTGGAAATTAGGGTCTACAAAAAATCAAAATTAAAAGTTTAAGAACCAAAGTAAAAGCACCAAACAGTTTTGGACTGCACCGCAATTTATCCGCATCATCAGATCCGTCCGTTAATTCCATCATCATCATCATCATCATCATCATCGATGTTATCGTCGTGTTAATGAGTAAGCGTCCAAACCAAGGTAACAACACAATCCCCCTCCTTCATAGCAAGAGATAGAGAGAGAGAGAGAGAGAAGTGATTTGAGTAAGAAACCCACAAAACCTCCTCGATCCCCCTCTCTCTCTCTCTCTCTCTCTTGATTATTCTTTATTTAATTTCCAAAAAAAGATAGAAAAGAAATACAACGAGAGAGAGGAATTGGGATTGGAGATAAATTGATGGATGGGTTCTCTCCATCCTCTCCTCCTCGAATCTTCTGGAACTCGCGCAAGAGATCAGGTGTTTCTCTTTTTCGTTTTCCTTTTTGTTTTTTTTTTGATCCAAACTTTTTCTCTTCATCATGATCTGCATAGTTCTCCCTCCTACTTTTGATATTTTTAGTATTGAGAAATTTTTTTTTTAGGGTTTTGGTTGTAGAACATTTTATGTTATAAAAAAATATTAAATTTTAATTTTTTTTTTTTTAAACAAAAATTTATTGCTTGGGCATCCGAGGGGCATCCGAGGGGGTATCGAGAAATGTTCTCCACGTTACCGGTTAATGCCGGTTCGAGTCATCACCGTGACCGAATCTATTAGACCACAGCAACCGACACGTGTCCGTTGAAAAGAATTTTAGCATTTACTTTGTTTTTTTTTTTGTGTGTGTTTTAAATGAATGAGTAAATTTTAAGAAAAATTTTGAATAGGAAAACAAAAGAGAATTATTTCCAAAATTTAAGAAAATTTTGGAGGCAGCTATTATTTTATTTGAAATATTTTTGAGGAATTTAAGACCAAATTATTTAATTCGTAAGCAATTCCAATAGTTACTGTTCAAACTATGAGGCGCGTGACATTTTGATCCTCGAACTTTAATTTGTCGCAATTTTTTGCTCGAATATTCTAGATTGTTGCAATCAAGTTCTACAGCGTAATTTAGTTAACCAAATGATAATGTATTGCAGATACGACGGTGAGTCGGTGATATGATATCTTAGTTATTCCCACAGCATCGACCACAATACTATTATATTACTGCTGCATCAGCGACACATCACTATTTAGTCAACCAAATTATACCGTAGATTTCATTGCAATAATTTGAAAAGATTAAGTCAAAAATTGCACAAAAGTGTAATTTAGCTTCCTGGTTTTGTGGCACTCTGAAATAAAATCCTACCTTTACTACCTACCTTAAGTCATTGTAGCTTTGCATAGAGTACTTCTAAGAAACACTAACATTTTTTTGTCTTTTTTAAGTAAAAAACCTTCATAATAGTTTCTTAGTAAGGCTAAAGGGAAAAGGTTCAATTTTTTTTCGCTTCTACTCTGTGGGGTTTAGGAGTTCATTACTGTTAAATATATTTCTTTTTTCTTTTCAAAAGTTCTTATTAAATATATTTCTAGATCGTTTTCTAGATATCCGATCACATTAGGTATGTAACATGATACCAGAGCAACTTCAAAATCCCTTCAGCTTTATGAGAAAGTTTATATATATCTATATATAGTTTAATCCCATCAGCACGGGCCGTATCCACCGTATCGTATGGTGCCAACAAGATATCAGCACGATACAGCTCCCGTGCCAATGTCACAACTCAAAATTTTCTATTCTTGAAATTAGTGAGTAATTTTCTCAATAAAATTCAAAAGATTTGATAAAAGTACATAATAAATAATTGGCATATTTTGTTGCTAAAGAAAATAAATATTTCATGCCATTACGTGTCGGCACACATATATTTTTTATGACCGGCACCCATCGGCACGGCCCGACATGCACCGTGCTGGCAAATTTCCGGCACGATCCCATGCCACGGCACTTAAATCCTCTCTCTCTCTCTCTCTCTCTCTCTCTCTATATATATATATATATATACACTGATGATATACGATTTCCTGTTCGTCATATTCATCGTGCATATGAGAATGGGTGTTGTTCGTCATATTCATCGTGCATATGAGAATGGGTGTTACAAATATTCCAAAGAAATTTTCTATCGGATTTCAATTGCTACAACTCAACACTCAATTCACTAACCTTTTAATTCCTCGATGGAAATATACAATAAAGTTGCCATTTCATTAAGATCTAAGCGCTCAACTTCTAGTTTTCTCGTATAACACAATTCTATGAGTATTTGTATCCAATTTTATTGAGAAATTTAATAAAGAGTATAAAATTAAATCTATCTCAATGCACTACTCTCTATACCTAACTTTTACGGCACTCATGATATAAAAATGTGCTTCCGCAGTCGTTTTATATGCATTTTAAACTACGGACTATTCAAATTCATGGATGAATAGGTGAGATTCATAATATTATAGCAGCTTTCACATTGTTGTTGTAACTATCCGAAGTCCCGTCAGGTTTAACATGTATGTCAAAGACTGGGTGTGTATTATTTATCTTGGGAAAATAAGAATATTCTTCCCGAACCTTTTCATTTTCGTTTCAGCAAGCGGTCGGAGTTTGGAGAACGCCCTCACGGAAGAGAGCTTAAAAGCACCAAATAGTAATGACAGCCAGTTGCAGGGATCAGATAAAGCAGGCAGCACTCCAACAGCTGATGCAGCAGATGGAAATGCAAAGCCGGAGGCGAAAGAAACCGCGCTGTCCGCCCGTAGGAGAGCCCTCTTTGAACCATTGGAGCCGGCCAACGGCCGCGGCATCCGTGCAGAGGACCTCCTCCCGCCTCCGGACTTCGACTCCACCTCGTACCCTAAAGGGTGGTTGGTAGGCAAGAAGCGCAAGCTCGTGAACGTCGACGTCGTCGAGAGCATGCGGCGGATTGCAGTCCAGGAAATGAACAGAAAGGTCTGCGTGTTTTGTCAGGATAACATTGCATTGACATTCGACAGTTCCTAAACTCTCTGCACTTAGAAAACTACACTGTTTTCTGATAGAATCATCGGCTGGGTTGAAACAGGACCGGGAGATCAACGGGCTGAACGAGCAGCTGGAGGAGGATTCGAGAGCCCTCGAGCATCTGCAGCAACAGCTGCTTCAGGAGCGGAGCAAGCGGACGGAGGTGGAGAGAGAGAACGCGATGCTGCAGGAGCAGATCTCCATGCTCGTGACCATGCTCGACGAAAACCAAGCAGTCGATGACGAAGTCGACGACGAACCTCCCGCGGATTCTTGATACTCGTTGTGACTCTGGTTTTGTTTTTTTTTTTTTTCAGTTCATTGAGATCATGTATCCACTATATATGTTGGTGATTCCCATAGTGTCCAAAATTGAGGTCTTATGTTGCAGTTCATAGCAGTAGATGCGTATAGATAAGGTGTTTATATATTTACCTTTATTTTGTAACTCATTTTGGATGGTGTCTGTGATATAAGATCAATACATATATATTTGTTTGTTTGTTTATATGTTGATAACTCGACTCGCATGGCTTGAACTATGTAATGCTCCAAAATCTGCTCCCACAAGATCAAAAGTATGAATGCATCCAAATGATCAGTAACTCAGAAAACTTAAAAAGGAGTAAATAAAAACATGATTTAACCTACATTACTACTGTAACTAACACAAAACCTGTCATATTGTGATCATGCAGGAGAATTTCAAGCCAATTCTACTGCATTAAGACAAAGAAAACAAAAAGAATCAATAATTTGTCATTAAATGTTGATATCGTAAGAATTTTACCACTATATGAAGACAATGGGAGAAGCATTATCTTCACAGTTTACAATGGAACTAAAACAATTAATCCAGTAAAAGAGAAGAAAAAGAAAAAAAAACAAACAGAATTTTAAAACTAAAATCTAAATTATATTTCTTCGTGTCCTCAACTCTTTTCAATAAGTTTGGCAAGCTCGCCGTCATCTACATCTGATTCAGGAACTTCAATTTTCTCATTTTCGATAAGCGCTTTGGCAGGAAGAACACAAGAATAGCTTTTGTCGACGAGCGAGGCAAGTTCGATACCATCTCCTCCTCCTTCATCAAGAGCTTCATTACTAATAATAATGCAATTTTCCTTAAGCATCTCCATAGGAAGTATAGTAGAATTTTGGTTACTTGTAGGCACTAAAAATAGTAAACTCAGCGGCAATAATCTCATTATGTTCCGAACCAAAATTGCGACCCATAAGTTCCTAAATTCCGTCCTCGTGACCTTCAGCATCTGAAGCAGAAGCCCACCACCCCAAGAAGAAGTAAGCAAACCGGCGTTGTCGACAGACATAAGAAACGCGAAAAAAGTACCCTCGATTCCCGTTGGACAAAGCTTGGAGCTAAGTACTAAAAGTGGCATCCACTTAAGCTGGCCGACCAATCGAGATACGCCCTCATCGATCACCGCAAAGAAGTAATTCGAGATCCCGAGTTTCAAGTTTAAGCGAAGTATCAGAATGAGATCGAGCATTCCAGATACGCTCGAGAGTATTTGGCTCCAGAATAGCAAGCCGCGAAAAGGGTAGTCCTTGAGTGAGTTTTGATAGAGTATAACAGCTAGTAGCGAACCCACCGAACCAATCGAAAAGATTAAGCCAATCGATTCCTGCAGCGAGAGCAAAAGTTTCGTTGCGTTTGAGATATTTACAATCATACTTCGGTTAAATAACCGCCGCTAAGTTTACGGAAAGAGGCTGTAAAAGACATTGTACCTCGGAAAAAGATAGTCCCGAAGTCGTGTCGGTGTACCAATAGAACATCCCTTCTTGGATGTTCAAGCTCAGCGCAAGAGATACAAACATATAAGCGCACGGCCTCCACACCTCGGCGCATTTTAACGTCGCCCACATAGTTTGGCTTGCTTGGAGAAACTTTTGGTAGACCTGATACCAATCGAAGAGTTCGAGGAAGCAATTAAGCATCGATGCGAAAGTAAAAGGGAAAAAAAAACAAAGGTAAGATGGTATTTAAAGTTTACCAACTCGTCTCACCTGCTCGTAGGCGAAGTTTGGGATGTGAGTTTCCTTCAGTAGTATTCCGACTGTAAGAACCAATGCAGACGGTATACTCAGTAATCCGAGCACTCCCTTTCGACATTTAAGATCAAATGTCAGTTGATTGCAAAAGAAAGAGATAGTTTCATACATCCATATGTATCCCTGCAGAATCTAAATTTGCACATTCCCCGTACGGCAGTACCAAAACTTAAAAAAAGAATGTTTCCAGTACAAACCAACTTATGATTTCCGCCAAGAAAACTTTTAATAGTCAGATATGTCTCACCTGCGAACCAATAGCATGAACAAGAAGGCCGCTTATGGCGAATCCTAAGAGGCCTCCTATAGACGAACTCAAGCCGCATAAGCTTTGCATGTCGGAAGCGAGAGAAGAATGAGTTATGCTGTTTTGCGCGACGCATGCGTCGATCGTGACGTCAGCTATTGCCACGCCCGCGCTTCCTGCGGTCATCGCCACCACCGCGAACACGACGTGCAGTTTGTCGTGTAGAGAGAGCGTAAGCATAGAAACGACCCCCAAAAGACCTGTGTTTTTCTCATTTCAAAGTAAGAGAGTAAATCATTAACACTTGATGTTAAAATTGTGAAAAGAGTTGCAGCAATCAAAGAAGAATAAGTATCGCGAACACAAGATTTTCATTAGGTCGGAACAAGACAAGGAAAATTGCTGAGAGAAAATGAAACGTAGCTTAAGGGGGTAACACACTGTTCGTTTCTTAGTGTGCTTCAATAAACTAACAATTTGCAATTGGAAAATCGTGGGAAAACACCATTTCCATAGTTTTCCTTTTCCCGATAAAAAAAAAAAAAATCTGGAAAACAAAAAGGAGACTTTTCTATGAAACCTAGAAAAAAAAAAATTTCAAGGATACTACTTTTCGTAGAAACGAACTGGGTAAAAAATACTTTTCCAGCCAGAAAACTGTTTTCTGGCTACACAACCCACCCAACCCCGGATTGGCGATTGAATACCTAGAAAACTATATTTGTGTCTAGAGTCGAATCTACTTCCCTAATAGAAACCAAGCGGGCAAAAAATACTTTTCCAGCCAAAAAACTGAATACCTACAAAACTATATTTGTGTGTATAGTCGAATCCACCCACCCCCGGATTGGCAATTGAATACCTAGAAAGCTATATTTGCGCCTATAGTCGAATATACTTCCCTACTAGAAACCAAGCGAGCAGAAAATACTTTTCCAGCTAGAAAACTGAATACCTACAAAACTATATTTGTGTCGTCTATAGTCGAATCCACCCACCCCCGGATTGGCAATTGAATACCTAGAAAACTATATTTGTGTCTAGAGTCGAATCTACTTCCCTAATAGAAACCAAGCGGGCAGAAAATACTTTTCCAGCCAGAAAACTGTTTTCTGTGAACCAAACCCCCGGGATTGGCAATTGAATACCTACAAAACTATATTTGTGTACTCTATAGTCGAATCTACTTCCCTAATCGAGCATTGCAACAACAAGTTACGCAAGAGTAATAAAATGGCGATACGGTATAATGAATGGAAACGTAAATGCATAGGAATTACACAGAGTAACATTCATATGAATTGCCTGCGAAAATGAAATACGGGCGCCTCTTGTATCCGGCCACGGGCAGAACATCGGTGAGGATGCCCCAAACAGGCTTAATGATCCAGGGAATGTTGGTGATCCCCTGATACACCTGCGCGGCCGACGGCTGCACCCTCTGAACATCCTTCCAGTAGTAATCCGACGCCACTCTCGACACGCCGCCCCCGAAACCCTGGCTAATGCCATAAACCGTGACCACCCCAAACACAAAGCTCCAATGCAGTTCCTCAGCAAGCATTTTGAACCAATGCGAGGGGGACCAATTTGGCTCCTTGTACTCCTCTTCTGGAGCTTCTTTCGCCTTCGGAGACTCCTCGGAGAGCATTATTGCCTCCTCAAAGCACTCCTTATCCCCGCAAACTGGGGGAGAAAGATGTGGCGCCATTTTGGTGCGGATCAAGGAGTGAACTTTGAATCTATGTACAAAAGATGAGATTTTTCATGGTTTTAATGGGATTTTACCAAACCCTATTAGGAAAAACTTGGTGAAAACCCTAACATTGAACTTGGCCCTACATGAAAAGCTCAAATCTCGCACAAAAACACAGATTTAAGCTTTTAAAAAAAAGGATTTTTAGATCCAAAGGGGCATCAGAAACCAATTTCCCCAACTGGGCACCTCCTATTTCGATCCAATCACCTCGAAAAAGGATAAAAAAAGAGATTTTGACATGTGTTTGCACATGCCCAGCGACCAAAAACAGCAAAAAAAAAAAAAAAAAAAAAAAAAAAAGACAAAAAAAAACTACAAATTTGAACAAAAAATCGATTGAATGCGTGAAATTAAGCTCTAGAAGAAGCGAACAAACGTGTGAGAGAGAAAAAAATCACACAAATTTTGTGGAAATGCGCACAAAATCGGAGGAGAGAAAGGGTTAGAGGGATTAAGGAGTAAGATTTTGACTTAATAGAGGCGTTTTTAGTTTTAATTTAATTTGTTGCGTACAACGTGTGATAATTTTTATTTTATTTTATTTTATTTTATTTCCTATCATTCACGAGATATTATTATTATTATTATATTATATAATAATAAATCTTTCACCTGCTTTCGACAGCTCCTGTCCTACACGTGTCACGATTCCATTGGCTGTCTTAATCAGTTGGTGTCCTATATTTTTGGCTCCTGTTTAGATAAACTATTTGCATAGACCAAGTGTATATATTATTATAAGTGTATAATTAATACACCAAGCCACTAAATGCTCCATTTTATTTTGGCATTGAAATAAAAATCGAATTCATTTGATATGGGACTCATCAAACACAAAATACGAGAGATCAATATATTAAATTTATAAATTTTGGATAATAATTTGTTTTTAGAGATAGGGCAGCGTAATTTTTAAAGTATCAAGCACTTAAAATTTTTCATCATTTTTTATAATAAAAAAATTTAAATTGATGATCAACACTAATATACATGATAAGCAACTTGAATAGTTTTATATTTTATAATTTTATATATTATATTTTTTATATTATTTAAGTGGTTATAAACTTAATAATTTTAGTGAAAAAGTGTAAGATATACATGAGACCACTCGATCACTGAATAAATAATATCAAATATCAAAAAATTCGATCCCTACTAAGTTAAAATACCTTAAATTATTAAATACAACGTAGAAAGATCAAAAACTTATATATTTGAAAGAATTCTGATTCAGTACTTCTTATTTATCTTATTAATTTTTTGAATTATTTATGCATAAGTGACGTGTTTATAAAATTTACGAGCTTTTATGCGTGGATATTTGGATGTTGTTAGTTTTATTTATTGGCTCTTTTAAAAATAGATTGTATTTATTGGATTGAATATTTAATTTATAATCTCAACCAGCAAATATTGAGTGAGGTGCATGAGATGTACGGATACACCAGGTGTTGATAATATTTCTACTTGTCTCCTTAGGCAGTGTTTGGTTGAGGGATAAAGTGGGAATAAACCACTTTATCCCTCTAATTCATCCAAACACTAGAAGAGGGGATGAGTTTATTTAATCCCTCTCTTAACGGGTTATTCTAGAATAACCCGTTAAGAGTGGGAAATTGTTGTTCCACCATTTTGGTGGAATAACAATTTCTTCACTTTATTCCTCTACTAATTTAATAATAAAATATTATTAATTAATGTATTATATAATATTTTATTAATTAATTAACTAAATTAATAATGAACTAAGTTAGTAATAAAATATTGGCTAAATTAATAACTATTTATTAAAGTTTAAAAATTAAAATTTTAATTTTTTAAAATTGTAAATTTGAGATTTTAAAATTTTAAAATTTAAAAGTATATATTTTAAATTCTAAAATATAAATATAAAATATAAAAGTTCAAATTCTAATATAAAGAAAGGGATAATATCATTATTTTTTATTTATAACTACCCACTTTAATTCTTATTCCATCTTATCTAACCAAACACTACTTTTTTATTATCAGAAATAACCCAATTTTCTTCCAAACGCAAAATTGATCTAATCCTCGTTTATACCTCAATTTATACCTATTCCTGGAATAGCTACTTTTTGCTTATTCCTGAACCAAACGATACCTTAGAGAGTTTTGTGGGTTCCCATGTGTGATGTGGTGGTGAAAAATATTCTTAGGTGGACCCTGTCCACCACGACACTCAAAGAACCGGTCTATGATTTTCAGTTTCCCAAAAGAGTATTTGGAGTTGGGAGATTTTTTTTTTTTTGAAAGTAAATTTAAAGGTAATTTAGTAGAATCATACCTTATATATCTATAAATTGTAAATTTTGCAAAATAATTGATTCAAAAAAATAAATATTTTTTGGAAAAGTCGATCTTGACGAATTATTTTGTAAAATTTGGATCAAATCTGGACATAAAAAGTTTCGGATCAACAACTCAAATACACACTAATAGTTTTAGTGGTAAAATTAAAAATGTATATATAAAGTGTCCCTGCGATTATGACATTTATATTTGAGTACACAAAGTTTAAATTCCAATTGATTTAACACTTTTTTTAAAAAAAATTTGGCTCAAACCATATCCAATTGGGTTTGGAATCCGCATAATCTATTTCCTTTAAACTACGTCCAAACCGGGACACAATATATTGTCCAAAGTTTGAGTTCAAATTGGGTCCGAGCAAAGCGTAAATTTTCAAGAGTTGTTTTTACTATATTTTATATAAGATGAATTTAATAAAACTTACTCGCCAAGCAAATATTGTCGAGAAATTATAAAATTCATGCCCTAAAAAGTTTAAATAAGTAGTGTAGATCATGTTAATAATGCCGATCATCGGTTTATATGCTCTATTTTAGAAAATAATGCGAAAGTAAATGATTCTATTTACTTATGTATTTCTAGCTCTGCTCAATCATGTTCAACGGTTTGGATTTCACTTTAAGATCCGTGCAGTGAGTTTTATGAGCCCGGTCCATGGTGGACCTGGTCCAAATTGGGTGGATCAATATAAGACAATTTTTGTGTGTGTGAGAGGTATCCAAAGGTTAAAATAAATGGCAGAGCTGGTAGCCAACTGGAGCTGTCAAATTAAAAATAAAAAATAAAAATAAAAATAAAAAAAATGTTGTCCTATGTAAGGCCAATTTGCATTAAAAAAAAAAAAGATCCAACAGTTTTTTATTTATATATAAAAATAATTTTTTTTAAAATTTTATATATTAAATTTTTATTTTTAATAAACTGATCAAAATATTTTTATTTTTTTTATCTCTTTTTTCTTTTTCATCTCCTTCTTCCTCGTCAGTTCCTTTCTCTTCTTCTTCCCCTCCATCGTCCCCAAGTTAATGCCGTGCAACTCTCTCTCCTACCTTGCCGCCACATTTGCCTATGTCGGCTGCAGCGACACAGTTTTGGATATGACATAAATTGTAGAGGTAAGATTATAACGGAAAGCACGGGACGGCGACAACAACGATGACAAGAGTGTCGCATGGGTTGAAATGACGGAGAGGGAGAGCACGTCGGAGCGGAGGCAGTTGTTGCGACAATGGAACGAGAAAGGAGACAAGGTAGGAAAAAATAATGCAGAGAATAGAAGGAAATAATAATAATAATAATAATATTTTTTCTTTTTTCTCCTCGAAAGGCCATTATATATCACGGCCACTATAGAAAAGTCAAAAGAAAAAAAAAAAAGAGAAAAAAAAAGAAATTGCACTGTTTGAGACGACATGGCACTCTTTTAGACTAAATTGCATTGCTTTAGACTAAATTACACTATTTAAAACTATTTGACATTAAATCGTAACACAAAAAATAAAAAATATATTATTTGAGACTAAATTATACTGTTTGAGATAAGTTGCACTAATTCATTATCTGAGACTAAATTGCGACTTCTCAAACAGTGCAACTTGTATATTTTTTATGGTACAACTTAATCTAAATAGTTTTAAATGATATAACTTAGTCTCAAACAGTAAAACTTAAAATGCTACATCTCTTTTGCATCAACCAGGCGTTCATATTTTGTTAATAAACTAGATTGTGAAATTTGATTATAATAATCCTACAAATTCGAACAAAAAAATATAATAAATTAAAATTTGAGAACTACCATCTCATAGTTTAAAAACCGAACATGTTTAGGCATAATATTTCAACTTTTTCCCCGCATTGGCTTATAACATAAAGAATATAAAAACCCAAAGGCACATAAGTCCTAATTTGGCATGTTGAGCTAGAAAACAAACAAATAAATATAAATAAATAAATAAATAAAAATAAATAATAACTAGAACACTATTTAAGAGCTCGTTTGACTCGGATCCAAATGTAATGTAATTTAAATAGTGCTTTTAGGAAAAAGCATTATATTGAAACTCAAAAAGTATTATATTGTAGCTTAGAGGGATTGTCTCAATTACCACCTAAGTTAAAAAATTCTTTTAATTATCCTCCTGCACTTTATTATTATTTTAAATAAGTCCCAAAATTGGAATTATTGTTGAATTCACATGTAAAACTTTATAATGCAGTAGAATCATACGAACTTTAATAAATTATAAATTTTGATAGTATTGGTAAAATAAAAGATCACTTTTATCTAATTTTTTTTATTCTATTTTTAAGTTGCAAATTAAATGGATACTACGAAGTGGAACACTATAATAGACTAACTCGTTTTAGTAAATTTTACAATATAATTCGCGGATTATCCTAGATTTTTAGAACTATTTGAAATAATGGCGAAATGCATAAAGCTAATTAATGCAATTTTAAATATAATGAGGTAGATGAGACAAAGGCTAAAGTGCAAGAAAAAAATTTCGTAATTATGCCGAAAAAGCAAGATCCCAAAGTCAAAATCAAGTTCTGAAAGATCTGGGGCCAAATATTATTGTCCATAAACTTAGGGTAATTTGTAATTTCGAAAGTCAAAATGATATCAACTACATCAAAAGAGTTTATCTTCTTACATGTGTTCACATAACAAGAGAAATATTCATAAAAATGCAATAACTTAAGAAGTAAAAGTTTCCTTAAACATGCAAATATGACCACAAAAATCGGCAAAACTACACCCTAAACTCCAAACCCAGAACAGTGCAGATTCATGAATATCTAGTTCAGCACATTTCATTTCTTTTATGCATTCTAGTTGCGTGTAGAAATCGCAATTAGGACAATGGAAATATGTCTACAAGTACATAATACATAACAAAGTCAATTAGTTATTTACATTAAAATATGACGAACCACCATGTGCGAAAAGCTCCTATCCTTGAAAATCGGAACCATTACGACTTCATGATAACTAGAAATCAAAATTGCAGATCCCCATACCGTATAGATTACTAACACATAACTTAGTTCTGACATCCAAACAGATCTGAAATGTTACACTTCACTTCTTCTTGAAATTATAATCTGTGTGACAGAATATTTCAGGTTTCTGATCCAATAGTTCGTCAGTAACTGCTTCTGCAAAGTATCATTGATTAGGAAAGATAACTGAAGTTTGGAGAAAGGAAAGGATGCAGATTTATGAATATCTTGTACATTAAAATATGACGAACCACCATGTGCGAAAAGCTCCTATCCTTGAAAATGGGAACTATTACACGACTTCACAATAACTAGAAATCAAAATTGCAGATCTCCATACTGAATAAATTACTAACACACAACTTAATTCTGACATCCAAACATATCTGAAATGTTACACTTCGCTTCTTGAAATTATAATCTATATGACAGAATATTTCAGGTCTCTGATCCGATGGTACATCAAAGTATCAAAGTTTGGAGAAAGGATGCAATAGAAGAATGGTAGTTGCACAACCGAAATTCTGATGTAGCCTAAAACACACATAAAGATTGATGACGAATAAGTAAAAAAATTTACAAATTTCGCGCATAGATGAATAGATGAGCTAATCAGAGCAATTTTCCGATGCCTAATTACCCAAAGTGACAAGATATTTCAGCACAAATAGCAAAAAGAAATCAAGCCTATAAAAAGTTAGAGCAATTAGGTTCCTAGAACACATCCCTTAAGCACAGATGAGTAAGTCATTAACGACACGAAAAATTGAACCACAAACATCCAAACAATCTATAGATACCACCATGAGGGTTCATCACTATAAATGGAAAACATCCTCCCACCTTTCATGCATAGATAAATCAATACACTGATGTAACTACCAGAGGTAGGGCAATTTATTGTTAAGTTAATAACACTAAAATTTACACATGCCTGTAGGGGTGAAAATGGGTCGGATAATATACAACCCGACTCGACTCCGAGTTCAAAATTTTCGGATATGGGTTGGAATTTTACTATCCGACTCAAATTTGGATTCGGATTTAGATCTCGAACTTGACTATTTTCTGGATTAGGATTCAAATTCGGGTTCACTATAGTTCTTCAGATTCAGATTATCTGAATCCAAAGTTATATGAGTCCGAAACTGGTTTTGATTTTTTTTAACATGTTACATCCTCTTTAAATCCATTTTTTATTTTTTTTTAGAATTTGTATATTTTTGTAACTTCTTTATAAAATTTAAGAAGCTTACATACAGACATACATACAAACATATATATATATATAGAGAGAGAGAGAGAGAGAGAGCACTAGGCTCCTATACTATCTATAGTACTGGGGCCCCAATATTGTAGTCTTGTTTTCAACCTTAAAATGTTCAAATCAACGATTTACACCATTAAAACTGATCTAGGGTATTTGAAGTTTTTAGAAATAAATTTTATATTTTTTCAACATAGTTTACTTTATAATCAAACCGTCTCAAAATTGTAAAATTTCAATAGCTACTATGGCGAGTTTGTAGTTTAACGGTGCAGGAGAATCTAATTTATTCAAATTTTGATAGGAAATACTTTAAACTATCTAGATCAAGGTCAACATCCTTGATCTTGAATTCAAAAGTCCTATGCTCATATTTTAAAGATTGTTCAATTTTCACCATTCATTTTGAATAAATGATGTCGAAAAATACTAAAATTTTATATCTAAGAACTTCATATACTCTAGACCATATTTAACGGTATGGATCATTGATTTGAACACCCTAATATCGAAAACAAGATTATAGTACCAGAGCTCCGGTACTATAGATAGCATAGTAGCCTCGTTCTCTCTCTCTCTCTCTCTCTCTCTCTCTCTCTCTCTCTATATATATATATATATATATAATTTTTTTTTTCTTTCAGTTCTATTATTTCTTAAATATTCTATACATATCCGTATCCATTCAACATCCGACCCGTATTAGAACCCATCTTTTAGGATTTGATCAACATCCGAATTTGTATCAGGATCCAACATAAAAATATGGATATGAATATGGCTTGGGCACTATGGAATCCATATACGACCCATTTTCATCCCTACATGCCTGCACTATTTTACTAACAGATTTTCAGATACTTAACTACCAAAAATGGCAGCGTCTAATTGCCAAGCAAAAACCCATTCAAGAAGCATAAGAAATCCATTCAGTAAAAGTTGCAAGTCATAACAAACTAATTTTGAGAACACATCCTAAAACACATATATATGCTATCAAAAAAAAATTAAAAATATTACGAGTACCAAAGCCCAAAGGCAACGCAACTTACCATTGGCAAGGGAAACCACAATAACACAGAAATCCACTCATACCATCAATTATTCGCTTAAAACTGTCGACAGATCCGAACATACATACACAAATGCAAACGAATCAGATGCCCGATCAAGCCACAAATACCACAATGAGGATTAATCACTAATTAGTAAAAAGCTCACACCTTGCATGCATGGATAGATCAATAAACCGATATAGCATCCGTAAGAAAGCCAATTCATCATAAAACTAAAATTCACACATATCTCCACTTATTCACTAGTCACTACTACATACGAACATACATGCACTCACATGTGATGAATAAGGGACTAACAAATTGAAAACAAGTCGAACGCCACCGCCCAAACAATGTATAATTACCACAGCCAGGATTAATCATTTATTATTAAAAATTTCGGACCTTTGAGGCATTGATAGATCTATACACCGATCGAGCCAATTCATCACAAAACCAAAATCCATGCACACCACACTTACTCCCTACTTATAAACAGATCCAAGCATATGTACACTCAAATGCAATGAATAATGCATTAACTAATCAAAAACAATTCATACAATCCACAACAATCATCATGAGAATCAAATCACTACAATTGGCGAAAAGCTTACACCTTTCATCCACAGATAGATCAATGATGCACGGATGCAACATCCATAGTAAGGTGATTAAAACTAAAATCAGCGAATACCCTCACTTATTTACTGCTACATACAGTCCAAATCGGAACATATATATACTCAAATGCGCGAATAACACATTAACAAATCAAAAACAATTCAAACACAGTGCTCGATCAATCCACAACAACCACCATGAGGATCAAATCACGATAATTGGTAAAAAGTTTCCACCTTTGATGCATAGATAGATAGATTTTTACACCGATTCTAGCATCCATAACTAAGCAAAGCGAATCATCAGTTAACCGAAATCCATACATACCTCCACTTATTCACCGCTACTTATAAACAGATCCAAACACACATATACTCACATGGCTAGGGTTTGTAGGGTTTCTAGGGTTTCTAGGAGGAGGAGGCGGCGGCGATGCGGCCGACGACGGGGTACTTGGCCCTGAACTTGTTCTCCCAGTCGTTGAGGACGGCGATCTCCTTGTCGGAGAGGCCGGAGAGGTCGCCGGAGACGTCGGCGGCGGCGGTGCTCATCTTCGCGAGGGCGCGGCTCGCGTCGCGCCCGGCGAAGACGGCGTAGGCGGCGCCCCGGATCGCCACGTAGATCGGCTTCCCCGCGTCCGCGCCGTCGTAGGCGCGGAGCTGCTGCGGCGTGAACTCCATCAATGGCGAAGAGAGAGAGAGAGAGAGAGAGAGAGAGAGAGAGAGATGGGGAGTGGGTGAGTGGTTGATTTTATTATTATTTTTTTTTAATCCTTTGGTAGAGAAAAGTATTCGATGGCGACTCCACGGGCTTTTTTTTTTTGCATTTAGCCCCCGGTAAATTTTTATTTTAAAAATAATTTAGTTAAAATTTAATTTGTAAAAATGGCTCTGGACCTGCCACGCAGGCGCCACGTCAGCGCCACGCGAGCGGGACTGGGGGCGGTAGTGACACGGTGAATAATTCACCGTATTTAGTACGTATTATAATGAAAAGAGGAATACATCTTTTTTTTCAAAAATCCGAACCCGAACCCAAAAATTAAATTAAAATCCAAATCCGGATCCGAACCCAACGGATTTTAAAAATTCATACCCATATCCATATACGACCAAAAACTCAAAACCCGAACCTGAACCGAGCGAATTTTAATAATCTATACCATTGGATGAAGATCTAAAAAATAAAAATTATTAAATATTTTATATATTGTATAAATAAATAAAAATAAATTATGTATATATATATAATTTATTCGGGTTTGGATTCGGATAATATTTCGGATATCCATACCTATTCGCATACCTACTCCCTATTCCTCATTTCAATATACAAAAAATACATACTAAACACGGTGAACCATTCACCGTGTTTGAACACGGTGAATGGTTCACCATTTTCAACTTAACACACGGGCCCCGGCCCTGCTCGCGTGGCGCTGACGTGGCGCCTTCGTGACAGGCTCAGGACCATTTTTGCAAATTAAATTTTGACATGACTAATTTTAAAATAAAATTTGTCAGTGAGCTAAATGCAAAAAAAGTCCCTACTCCGCACTTCATTACCCACGAACTTATTTTTAAAAAAAAAGAAAAAAAAGAGGTAGGAGTAAAATTCAAATTAATTAAAAACATTTAAATATTGATGCACTTTTCTAAAGTTTAAAAATAATTTATATTTATTAAGCTAATATGTAAATCAATTTACATATTTCTCCCAACTAGATAAAATTTTCATGAGTATCTTCGCGTCGAGGAGCCTGATATGCTGTTATGTGTAAATTTTATCTTTATACAAAAGTAATAATCTTTTTCTTTAAAATTAAAAAAAATATTAATATTAAAAATTATCGAACAAACTCTCGAATGGAGATAAAACTAACACGCGATAGCAAATCAAAAGCTTCCCATCGAAGTGTCGCTTGGGAGCTCTCTGCTGATATTTTGTTTTTACGAACTTCTAATATCTTAACATAATATTCTTTTATTAAATTTTTATTTATTTTTTTAAAATTTTCTTTAGATTCCAATCTGATGAACCAAAAAAAAAAATTCTAAATAAAAAGTCATATTATATCAAATTATATCTTTTTTTTAATCCCATGTCAAACTGTTTCACATTGAGAAGAGTATCTTTCCTGAAAATTAAACTGCTCGGAAAGGAAAAAAAAAAAAGAAAATTGAAAAAGTAGGTAAAGGTAAAAAAATAAAGAGAGAGACAGAAGAGGAAAAACTAAAAAAAAAATAATAGAGATTGGTGAAAATTGAATTAAAGGGATATTTTTGTAGGGTATTAAGGCCTTTTTTGGTTGGAGAACAAGGATAGGAATAAGAGGTTATCTCCTCCTTGTTCTTCAAACACTATATCTAAGGATGGGAATAGCTTGTTCCCACTCTTAGGTGGAATAGGGGTGGGAACAAGCTGTTTCCACCCCTTTTGTTAAAAAAATTTTAAAATTTTAAAATTTTAATTTAATTTCAAGTTGACTTAAAAGTTCGGAGGAATATATAAATTATTTTTAAATTTTAAAAGGGTGTACCAGTATATAATCTAATTAAAAATATGGTAAATATTATTTGTATTTTCCAGTCAGGGTGTATATCTTATAAATTACCCATTTAATGGATAGAATATTTTTAATAGTCATATCAAGTGACTAGTGAGTGACCCTAATTCATTGATGATAGATGTACAATATACATTCACTTTTGAGTGTATAAGTAGTATTACTCTTTAGGGAAAACTTCAAAAACCTTCATGTGGTTTCATGCATTCTCACTTTTATACCCTGTGGTTTAAAACGTATCAATTTGCCCCCCCGTGGTTTCATTTTTCTTTTTTTGTTATCAATTTTATTATTTTTTTTTTCTTAAATCAGTGACAAAATTAAAATTAAAGGATACTAAAGTGAATATTCGATAAACATAGATGGTTATCTGAAGTTTTTTGTATATAATTTAATGAAATATTAACGAAAAGCTTCTGAAAAGATAAAAACGAAACCACATGGGGGCAAATTGATACGTTTTAAACCACAGGGTACTAAAGTGAGAATGCATGAAACCACAGGGGGGGTTTTTAAAGTTTTCCCTACTCTTGATTTGGCCAACTATACTTTTTACTTTAAAAAAAAAAAAAAACAAACTATATTGACAGCAAAAAAAATTATTCTAAGGTTTCCATTTTAATTATTTTCAGGATGGGGGGGTTTTTAGTTGGGATGTATTTATTCGAGCTAATTTTAGGATTTAGAATAACTTCAATTTAAAATGTCACATGTTAGAATGTCACAAAACATAACAGAATTTAATATTGGGTTTATAATTTATAAACATATTATTTTACTAATTAGTCTTAATGCCTTCTTGTGTTATGCCATCGATTTTTATTCTCATAACATGCTCTAAATAGATAAGTTTATTTTAGAAAAAAAGTTGAACAAAACGGACAATAAACAAAAAGGTTCAAAAAAGAGAGAATATTGAATATTAGAAACTTCTAGAGTTAACTTCAATTTCGTACTTACATTTATTACTGCTAAAAAAAAAAAAAAAGCATATCTCCTCATACCAGTATAAATGTATAATACATCAATTACAATAAACTGAGATACAGTAACCTAAGTGAAACAACTGAGTATCACAACAAAGTTCAACAATTCAAGATTACGAGGGGTTGAAAAAGATCATAAAATTTTTCCAGGTGTAAAAGAATGGGTACAAATTGTAGATCATATCGAGCATATAATCAACTACTCATGCATTTCAATCATACATCCGCAGAGAGAAGTAAAGAGCCTCAATCAACTAACAAATATGCTACAAAATAGATTGTGAACAAACGTGGCTCAAAAATGATGAGGAGAAGTTTAGGTGGCACACGAGTATTGCGGTACAAGAAGGCTCCTCTCCCGAACCAGCTCGTGAAGATCGTGAACGATTTTGAACACGGCGTCGGGCCGCGCCATCTTCAAAGCATTCTGGGACATGGCTTTCAGCTCGTCCATTCTCGGGCCGAACCAGTCTGCGACAATCTTCGCAATCTCCTTTGGCGACTTCGAGAACTTCCCGCACCCGTTTTCCACGACAAAGGGAACATTTCCGGCTTCCTGCGATGCAAACATTTTATCTTTCTAAACAAAGCGATGACTACATGAAAGCACAGACACTAAAAATCGAGATTATCACACTAACATCTCGAACTGCATATTTAGGAAAAAGCAAACATTTGCGATTTGGAGTTGGCAGTGCATGAAGCAGAAGATATAACATTCTTAAAAGAAGACTAAGAACTGCTTTCACATTTGGGCATTTTGCAAAAGAAATCCTTTTCTTTTATTTTGCAACTTTGATCCACCTTTTCTGTCCTTGCAATTTCAGACTACAATATCTTTTTACGGATAAAATGCCCTAGACTGGAATCTCCTAAACATAAATTTATCGCAAACAACAATTGTTGCATTGTCCATAAATAACCCAGTAGGGTATTCGTGAATAGTTAAAAATATTACCTGGCCGGCAATATAACCATTTAAAATGATAGGTAGGCCCCGAATCATGGCTTCTGCAATAGTACCCGGTCCTGCCTGCAAAAATTGAAGGATCCAGAATATGTAACTAAAATTTTGCATGGGAGGACATAATGACAGCTTGCACACTATAGTTCCACCTTTGTGATAATGCAGTCGCATGCGCCCATGCATTCTTCCATCTTAGTAACAAAGCCCTTGACCTAATTTTCAGAGGGGGGGGAGAGGAATAAAACAACAAATGAGTTGGAGAAGCAGAAATAACCAAGAATACTAAGCAAAACAACCACAAGTCAAGTCATTGACACAAAGAGCATGGTATCAACACACAAATGGCCTAGGTTTGAGAGGCCTTTAATACTTTTGCAAGTTTACCCTGCGTTATGACTTTTAGGACCAAAAGGTACCTCCACTGGAACAATAATGCATGATTTTGAATGATCGAATGCTCGGTTTCAAAAACACGTCACCGCAGTTCAAAATCTGTGCATCAATCAGCGAAAACTACGCATCACTGTCATGTAGCGGACGAGCAGTTTGGATTAAAAATTGAAAACACAAATTAAAGTAGTTAAAACGAAAAAGTGACCTGTTTTACAAGTTCAGGAAGAGTGTTTTTTCACTTTGCCGAAAAGGTCATTCGACAATTCCTAATATGAAATGTCAACCATCTAACAGCTGGAATACCTCCACCACTACACGGGTTCTAATTAGTATTGCAGCTAACTTGAGAGGGCATTTAAGATACCTGAACAGGAATCTTCCAGTTTATTGACTGCAATTTGTTGGCCAGTTTTTTATTCCGACCGCATATGACAAGAATCTGACCAATCGGTTCCCCGAGATTTTCATCATACAATGTATCTCCAAGGGCTCGAGCGGTAGCTTCGATGGGACCCATCCCTTCCCCTCCTCCCATTAGTAAAACAGCCGGTAAATCCTCATCCATGTGCAACTCCCGTCTCAGTTCAACCTGTTGATAGAAACAAAAGTAATGGGCTAAGTTAAACAAAATTGACTCGACTTGAGGAAAAAAAATAACAGAAATAGCAAATTGATATTGGCAAACCAAACAAATTAATACAGAAAGTTTTACATACATATCCCTGTAAAATCTTCTTGGTGTATACATACCCCTGTAAAATCCAAGTTTTCACATATACCTCTTGAAAGTACAGTTTCTCGCATTACCCTTATTGTAGTAGGGGAGTCATCCAATTCATGGGCAAAAGTTGGTTTTCTAATAGAAAAGTTTCTAAGGAGGGGGCATTTTTTGAAAATACAAGAGTGGACGTGCAAGAAATAAAATTTTTAAAAGTCATCTATGAAAATTCTGATTTCATAGAGTATAAGTAGATACCAAGAATTTTTATTTTAACTACACATTTAATATAAGAACAATACCTTAGGTCGGACTGGTTTGGCAAAGGAAGGACGCACAGGAAGGCCATAGACCTTTATTTGGGATGGCTGCAGCCCCGCTTTTAATGCCCTCTTTGCCACCTCAGTAGAAGGGCAATAGCATCTTGTGACAAGCTTATGAAACCTAAGGCATATCAAAGAACAAGAATTTCACATATTATTACATATCATGTCACGCAAATATCTTGTCAGACAAGAAGAGAAGGGCGGATCTAATCAAAAAATGACCCTACCATGTAGGATGGCAAGTGCTAAGATCCGTAACAACTGTAGTGAATACAATCTTCTTCAGCAGGCCTCTGGCCCTTAGGATTCGGAGGGGAACATGCTGCATCAAAGGATGGACACTGATGATAATATCCGGCTGGTACTTCATCAGTCCTTTCATGACTTCTCTAAAAAAAATTAGAACAGAATGTATACCGGTCATTGCAAAAGACTTCTCTTTGAGAGGTAGCTAATTCTTTGTAGTAAACTGTGTTTATATGTTCTATCTAATCCAGGCATTAGATTTAGACAAATTAATATGCGGAAAGTATCAATCTACTTACATATACACTCCTCCCTATATCTCTTTGATGCTTGGAAATTTAGCTCCTTAGTTTAATGTGATTTTACGGCAGCATTAGGTGGGTCTTTGCTCCTATATAAATCCTAGAATTATTCAATGCAAACCACCCTCTTTCTTTTAATCAAATTTACCTTTTCAGAGATCCATGTGACAAAACAGCAGTGACCCTTTAATAACTATATTTACTGCCTTGAAGAGCTTCTAAATTTGCAAGGGGTCTTCTTAGATTCAACTTAGCATAGTGAAAAAATAGAAGAAAGAAAACAAGACTAACAACTCCCAAACAGGGTAGACCACTCGTACTCAATACTCTTATATACTCAACCGAATGTCCGTGTCAACATTTCCAACAGGAAGATCATGTGAATCGATGATTGGTGTCTTCCAACATCCTTCTAAGATAAAAGCTCTTTAGTGTTTGGAAATCAGTTAGATTTCTACCACAATGCAAAAACTTTTGCAATATCCTTCTAAGCTAAAAGCTCTTTAGCGTTTCTTCCTGATGGAAATCAGTTGAATTTCTTCCACAACGCAAAATCACCACGTCAATACAAGAACACCACAAACAAAAGAGATCCTATAACTACAACTTTGGTAACTTCAACTTTTAAGCGAAATAGAGCAACTTGTTCTTACCGAGCAATGAATGTTGCAGTTGCCGCAAAATGGGGCTGATGCACTAGTCTTGGTGCAGTTCCATAGTACGTCATCTTCCACAGGGTCCCATGCTTTACCAAGAAATTATAGCTCCTCGGCAATTGATTAAAGGGCCAGGGTGTATGGTCCGTCCACAAATCAGTAATGAAAACCTGCACCAAATCACCTCCAATTCAAAACCCTCGCGGAACCCTCCCGTACTACAAACTAATAATTAAGGCCAAATTACAAAGAACCTACCTGCATTTTCGCCCATGTCTCACTTACCCCTCTCATTTCAACCAAAACTTCATCAGTGTCTCAAATAGGCCCAAATTGTGGAATGATTGTTAAAAATGAATGCAAAACTTTACTAAAATGGTTTGGCATATCACGTTGGACCCGTATTTGAACACCTACATAAGTGGCAATTCCTACGATCGATCTAAACTAAATTAAAGAGGTCTCTTTCTTTAATAAACTGCCAAAATTGAAACTTCATTGAAATTCCACTACATTGAAATCGAATATAACCAGCGTCATCTGTCGACCCATTTTCATGAAGTTTTGCATCCAAATTCACAAGCATTCTGCATATTTCAGCATATTTAAGACAGTAGTAAAGTGCAGGATTGAAAATGATACAATTTGTTATGCAAGGCGAAATTGAGATAAGCTACGACATTAAGGCGGATATTTTTATGAATTCAACCGGGAACCGGCATAAAATTAGACCTGATAATCATCGCCGAATTCTTCGTTGAACGCCGCTTTTATCGCCTCCGCCGAAGCCCGATGCCCCCCGCCCGTGTCGCTCATCAAGATCAAAACCTTCTTCGGGGTTTCTCCCTCCGCGGCATTACCGGGCGCCCCATCGTCCTCCCCGCCCCCGATTCCCACCCCACCCCCACCCCCACCCCCATCCTCCTCGCTAGGGTTCCCCCCGCCGACCCGGACCGAGGCGAACCCGGCCCACCCGGTGTGTAGGCGCGCGAGGCGGTTGAACCGGGTCCAGAGGCGGAGGATCCGCGGCGAGCCGCGCGAGAGCGCGCACGCGGCGGGGGGGCGGCTGCGGCGGCGGAATCCGACGGTGGGGAAGGGGGTCAGGGAAGATGCCGCTGCTGATGCTGCTGCTGCTGCTGCTGCGGCGGCGGCGGCGGCGGAGGGGGCGAGGAGGAGGAGGGGTTCGCCGGAGTTGGCGGCGGCGCCGCCGCGGGGGGAGTGGAGGTGGGAGAGGAGATCGAAGAGGTTGATGGGGAGGTGGGCGGTGGAGGAGGGGGGCATCTTCGCGTGGCTCGCGTGGGGGGAACGACCATGGAGGGTTTGCAGGGTTTGCGTGTGTGTGCGTGTGGGGTTAGAGAGAGAGAGAGAGAGAGAGAGAGAGAGAGAGANTTTTATTTTTTCAAAAAATATTTTTAAAATTTTGACATCATTTTAAATTTTTGATGTAAATTTTTAATATTTAATGTTTAGTTTGAATTTAAACTAATATATTATAAAGATAAAATCGACATGATTTATTATCTCATTCTGTTTCATTCGTCATCTGAATCGGAATTAAAATAAACTATTTTTATTGTCAGTGTTTTGTTCATGTAGATATCAGAAACGTAATTAAATTAATACGTCAATTTTATCTTTATAATATATTAGTTTAAATTCAAACTAAACATTAAATATTAAAAATTTATTTCAAAATTTTAAATATATTTTTTAAAAAAATTAAATTTTGAAATTAAACAGATAATTTAAAATATAAAACTAAAATTTAATTTATTCAATTTCAAACTTAAAATTATAATTTAAATTTCAATTTGAATCTGTAAATTTAATTTAAATTTTTAATTAAAATTTGAAAAAGACTTTAAATTTATAATTTAAATTTAAATATAAATATAAATTTATAAATTAGATTCGAAATGCTTGATTGAAGTTTAATTTTTTGTTTTAAGCTCAAATTAAAATTAAAATTTATAAATATATAATTTTCAATTTAAACTTATATTTTAATTAAAAATAAACTTAAAAAAGTTAAATTTAATCAGAATAGTAAGTGCGTTACCAATTCACAGTATCATCAAAATAATACGCCAAAATAATATGTCATTAGGGAACCTATAAAATTCGCTTTGGTAACATAAAGATACGCGAGCTTAAATTGAATAAGATTATATTTAAATATGTGGTAGATTTTTGAATAATATAGTAACGATAATATTTTGAATTTTTTTAAAAAAATAAAAAAGATGTTGATTAGTATATCTTACATAATTCACGCCACTATAATAATTTGATTAAATTTTAGAGCAAAATAATTATCAAATATCTTAAATGAACTAAATTAAAAAAATATTGGATTTCAAAAATTAAAATTTTAAAATATTAGAAATTAAAATGTGCCATTTTCACTTTTCCAAAATCGAAAGATGCAATTAAGTTTTATTTTATTATTATTTTATGAACTAAATTATAGAAAATATTCTTATAAATACACATTTTTTTCACTGTTTTTTAATTTTTAAATACTATATTTTACTCTCTCTCAATATTTGAAATTGTTGTATTTTATTTTTTATATTTATACCGAAAATATCCTTTAAAATAACAAATATATTAAAAAAATATTTTTTTATAAAATAAATAAGAATAATTTGATTATATTGCCCCCTCTATTAATATCGTGCTTTTCTAAACATATTTTTAAATTTTAAAAATATAAAATATAAATTTTTGAAAGTTAAAAAGGTCAAATAAAAAAACTGATATTTACTAGGAGTCCCTGTAATTTAGCTTTATTTTAGGAAAAATTTCAAATATCACCTATGTAGTTTCATACTTTCTCACTTTAGTACTCTGCGATTTAAAGTGTATCAATTTAGTGTCCTATGGTTTTATTTTTATCTTTTTATTATCGATTCCACTAATTTTTTTTATTAAATTAATGACAAAGTTAAAACTGAAGGGTAATGAAGTGAATATTCGATAAACCTAGATGGGGTTATTTGAAGTTTTGGTATATAATTTAACAAAATATTAACGAAAAAAGCTGACGAAAAGATAAAAATAAAACCACAGGACACTACCTTGATACACTTTAAATCACAGAATACTAAAATAAGAAAGTGCAAAATTACAGGGGTGGCATTTAAAGTTTACCTGCGCACGTGAATGTTGTGGGTATCGAACAAACCAATGTCCTCGTGGACCCCAGTGACCCCACCTAACTTTTTTGTAATATAGCAAATTGACAAGGGCTAAAGTGCATGATTTTTTTCTCTTAAAAAGGAATTTCAAAAAGAAAAAAGAAAGAAAGGTTCACGTACGTGTCCAGCCTCAAAGAAAACGTGGGTTTATTTGTAAATTTTGTTTTTTTCCCACTTACAGAGGATTCATCTGGTATCAAGGTTTATCTGACGCTGATAAATAATAAAATAGAGTTAAAAAGAAATGGATAATTGTCTATATACCTCTCATACGTTTGAAAATATTCAATTTATTTTTTTTTTCTTTCTAAAATATTTTTCATATGTTCCACCGTTATTGCAAAATACCTCTGCAGTTATCTCTTGTTAAGTTAATTTAGGTTAAACGTGAGTTAAATATCTACCACAGTTAAAAAAAATTAAAATGTCAATTTTGCCCTTAACTTAAGAGCAAATAAAAAATGTTGGTGACGGTAGAAGAGTATATTGGAAAAGACCAAAAGTGAAAATACTTTTTATGCCCCTGACTTTAAGGGCAAATAAAAAAAATAGTATATTTGAAAGGACAAAATAGTAATTTTACAAAAATAAAAGAGTTCATTAATAGATTTTAACTCTAGGGTATATTAGAAATATGTTGAAACATAGAAATGGTATTTTTAATATTAGCCTTCTAAGAGGGGTAAATTGAAAAGTCGAAAATTTTTCAAGAATATATAAGCAATTGCCCCTAAAAGAAACATATATAAAAAAAAATATATGGTTTTTTATTTTTTAATAGAATCATAAAAATTATACCGTAATCATCTTATTACAATATATGAAGAACGTGATATTATTATGTATATAAATAAATATAGTATATTTTTAATGAATATTTTTAATTCATGCACCGCCATTTCTTCGTAATCCGAAACGAAGCCCAACTTGTGTCCTCTACTTTTTGGACATTTATAAGAAAATGTTGAGTTGCGAATGTACGCGGCCTCTTAATTTAACCTTTTTAAATAGACATTCTTAACTTTTTCTTTTTTTTATAAAAAATAGTAATTTTTATTAACTAAATTAGAAATATTGAGTTGCATTTTGTATGAGTTGCGTTTTGTTTCACCAATCGTTTAGAGAGGTAGAGTGATTTTCAGCGGTAAATATTCACTTTCGTTGTTTGATTCATCATAACTTCACCTTTGAAAAAAATTCAAACTTTCCAAAACATCATACAGAAAAGAGAGTAAAAACAAAATAACTATCTTTTGTTGTTTGATTCATCATAACCTTTTTTTTAGATTACAAATCAAAATTTTGTAAACAGCATAATTGACTTTAGCCCACCCTAAGCTAAATTATAAAAAATAAAAAAATAATAATAAATATTATTTTATCTCTTACATCTTTAATTTTTGTGTCACTCACTTTCTACCAAAAGAAATAGCAAAATTAAGATAACTTTAGTTTTACCACTATACAAATAATTAGGGGAAGGAAAAAAAATAATTTTTTTCGCGAGCTCGAATTCACTTGAAAATCTACCTCAACTTGAACTTTTAGGGTGCGTTTGCTTCCACGTAGAGATATCAACAGGTCGGATTCGGGACGGATTTTTAAAAATCCGAACCCGAACCCAAACCCGAAAATTTGAACCCGANGAAATAATTATTCTTTTTTCAATATTTCAAAATATATTATATTAAATCTAAATTTTTAAAATACAAATTCAAATATAACATCAAATTTATATATATATATATATATATTATATATAATACAAAATAAATTCGGGTTTGGGTCGGGTTCGGGTTCGGGTTCGGGTCGGGTACAATCAAAATCCATATTCGAATCCATGTCCGCCGGATTTCTATTTTTTATATCCATATCCGAATTCATATCCATATCCATCGGATATATCCATTTCATTCGGGTTCGGGTTCGGATAAAATTTCGAACATTCCTACTTCCACGTAAAAGTTGCCAAAGATTTTTTTACAGGCTCACAGCGTTTAGTTTGGCATAAAAAAAATAATTCTTATAGCTTTTGATTGGGCATAAAATAAAATAATTTTCAGAGTGTTTTGGTTCGGCATAAAATAAAAATAATTTTTATAGCATTTGATTTGCATAAAATAATTTTCTACGGAAAAAAAAAAAAAAAAAAACACTGTATATAGATTCAGAGGAAAAGTGAGCTTTTTCTTTCGCCTGGACCACGTGAAAAATGAAAACTCATTCGCTAGAAAATCGTGGCTCATCCCGTTTTTAGCGTGTTCCAATATCGCGGTCCATGAGATAATGTGAGAGCGCGTGGACCGTGTGAATGGTCCAATGAGGGTGAAAAACTTTCATATATATTATTGGGAAAACTTCGAATACCCCCCTTATGGTTTCACTCTTTCGCACTTTAGTACCCTGTGATTTAAAGTGTATCAAATTAGTACTCTGTGGTTTCGCACTTTCTCACTTTAGTACCCTGTGGTTTCAAGTGTATCAAGTTAGTACCCTGTGGTTTCGCGCTTTCTCACTTTAGTACTCTGTGATTTCAAGTGTATCAAGTTAGTACCCTATGGTTTCGCACTTTCTCACTTTAGTACCATGTGGTTTAAAGTGTATCAAGTTAGTACCCTTTGGTTTCATACTTTCTTACTTTAGTACCCTATGGTTTAATATTTCATTAAGAGAAAAATAAAACCACAGGGTACTAACTTGATACAAAAATAAAACCACAGGATGCTAACAAACTTAATACACTTTAAACCATAGGGTACTAAAGTAAAAAAGTCCGAAAACATATGGTACTAACTTCATACACTTTAAACTGTACGATACTAAAATAAAAAAATGCGAAACCATAGGGAGTTTTTGAAGTTTTCACATTATTATTATATATTTTTTATTTAATAAAATTAATATAGTATATATATTTCTTATAAATATCTTTTTTTATCATATAGTATTTCATGGTTATTATTTTTTTTGAGAAAGAATTACATGGTTATTATTATATTATATAGAGTAAGGTTATTATATATATAATTATGAGTATAAATTCCTTTGTGCTAAAAATGTTTGGCCATTAGATGAATGAATGTGTTGTTAAAATGATAGCAGTCCTCTAGAGCTGAGTGAGTGATTGTTTGAATAGTATGATTTAATAGATAAAAATGATCAAATTATGAGTAGATCTAACGGCCGAAAACTTATAAGAGTACAAAAGGGACTATACTCATACGGCTATAAGAGTATAGTAGTCAAACTCCTATTTTATATTATAGGTAAACTTCAAATACTATCCTTGTAGTTTCGTATTTTCTGACTTTAGTACTCTATGGTTTAAAATATATCAATTTAGTTTCATGTGGTTTTATTTTTCATTTTTCATCGGTCTCTCTGTTAACTTTCCGTTAAATTATATACAAAAAACTTTAGATACCCCACCTATAGTATATCGAATATTCACTTTAGCATTTTTTAGTTTTAATTTTGTCACTGATTTAACGAAAAAAATTTAATGGAGGATATAACAAAAGGAGAAAAATGAAACCATAGGGTACGAAAGTGGTACACTTTAAACAAACAGGGTACTAAAGTGAGAAAGTGCAAAACCATAGGGTTGGTATTTGAAGTTTTTCCTATATTATATTACTTACTTATTAATTCAACATATAATATAGCTTTGATGTTTTTTTTTTTATAAATATAAGTTATAATAATAATATGTATAGTATGAAAATATATATTTTTTATAAATATATATAATATATAATAATATATAATGTTTTAATCATTTTTTTTCTTTGAACTAAACAAGTATAATTGAAAACTAATTTTCCTTTCCTACAAACTAAATATTCAAACACGTAAAATTCTTTTTTCACCGATTTTTTTTTACTTATTTTTTTTTTCATAGTTTTATATAGAATCAAACAGATCTCCTTAATGAAACAAATAGCTTCTAAACATTATATTTATTAGTGAATAATTTTGATGCAACTTAATGAGTAATAGTGATGAAAAGATCGATAGATTTAGAGTGAAGGGATGGATGTTGGGCGGTCATGATCGCAGTGGACTATGATCAATTTTAAGTTGAATTTTATCATGATTATCGAATTTGTAAGTTAGGGCTCAGTATTTCTAAAAATTTGGATGCGTCTTTTGTTAATTCTTATTCTCATCTACTGTCAAACAAAAATAATTCATCTTATATTTCAATTTTTATCACATGTTGAGTCAAAGTTGTTTCTATACTTAAAAATCAAACCAAGTGATAATAAATTTTCATGTAAAAGCCTCAATATTATGTTAACAGATCGATCAGATAGATAATGATCAAAATTAATAGCTAATAATAACTAAGTAAGATGCTTTAAGAGTTTAAAATATTAGTTTTAATAATATTTTTTAAAAAAAATTAAAAATGTAAGGTATCATTTTAGTTGCTAGAGAGCCTTCATAATGCTTTTTGAATAACCTACCAAAAAGTCTTCCAAAAGACCAAAATGTAACCGTCCACAATGCCCTAGTGGGCAAACTATAGTTAATTTTGTTTGACCAAAGTAAAAAAACTTGTGACTAATAAATTTCTTTTTTTTTTTTTTTTTTTTTTTAGAGATAGGTAGCACGCTACCCGTTTCGTTTATTTTATTTAGAAATAAACTTAGATAGAAATGTGAATCAACTAGGATTCGAACTTGGGTCTCGAGTACCAACCATCAAGCCCTTTGCCACTTGCTCTAGGAACAGTCGGTGTGACTAATAAATTTCAAATGATGTAATTAGATCATCATGATGAATAACGATACAATATTTCTGCTGTATAAAAGAATTATAAAATATGTATAATCTATCTACTTTGCAAAGGATACTTGCGAGCTCCATTTAAAAGCACTTGATCTTAAAATTACTATGACGCGTGTCTGCACAGAGTGCAAGAAGATCATCATGTTTTAGGAAACAAAAAATCACATATATGCAGATACTTGGGCCATTACAAAAACTTTAAAATCTTGTTTGCACGTATGACGGCAGAAGAATAAAACCTCACGTTGATGCATTGAAAAAGTATTCTCTAATGGAGTTATCAGTGGCTGCGTTTGATGAATCCCAAGTCCAGAAACCGTAACTCGTCGAATCCTCCGCCAAACGTGATCTCGATTTCGCATCCTCTCTTGAGACGAAGTTGTTGTGAGTTCACGCCCTACGCAAACTTGTGGATCAAAAAAACCAGCCCTAGAGCTTTGACTCAAAATTCTTTTTTAAAAGTTTGTTATGGTAATTTGGTAATTACCACTCTCATTAATGGCAATGGCAGTGGCATTTTGGTAATAAACAGATAGTGGGTAAAATTTTCGTCTTAAATGCCTCCCAGTTTTCCCGCCCACGCCGCGTTTCTCATTTTCTCTCTCCTCAGTTCCTGTCCCCTCTCTCTCTCTCTCTAAAAACAACAAAACCCAAAAAACAAAAAGGGGAAAAAATAAAGAAAAGGAAAAAAAAAAAAAGAAACCTACCAAGAGGGGAGTAACCACAAACCCCTCCTACACTGTTCTTCTTCTTCGTCTCCTCGATCCTCCTAAAACACTGAACCTTAACCCTAACCCTAACCCTAGTTCCCGCCCTCTAGGGTTTCCGGTGGTCTGCTACTCCTCTCCTCGGCCATGCCGGATCTCAGCAACCTCGTCCTCCCCCACTTCCCCGAGCTCCGCCCCTGCGGCGGCGCCTCCTCCGCCCCCGACGCCGCCGCCATTGTCGCTGTCGCCGCCGATGCAGATGCCGACGCCGAGGCGGATGCGGACGCGGACGCGGACGGGGACGCCGAGGGTCTCGACATCCGGTGGAGGCGGCGCCTCAGGTTCCCGATCTCGGCCGGGGGGACGTGCTCGGTGGTGAGGAGGGAACGGCGGGGGAGCAAGAAGGGCGCCGCGGGGAGGTCGCTTGCGGATCATGTTAGGGATTGGGTGGAGAAGAAGGTGGCTTCGGGGGTTCCGGAGAAGGAGTGCTTCTTGCCCTTTCTCACCAACTCCCCTAGAATGGTGAGATTTTCCCCTTCTTTGGTTTATCATTTTGGTTCCTAGGGTTTGGTTTCTATTATGATCTGGTCATTTTCTTTATTTTATCTTCTTTTATTGAGTAATATTTTAGGGAAAATAAATGTAGGAAGGAACTTCTTAAAAAGAGTAAAATGTACTTGATGGATGTTTCATTGTTTCTGGGTGAAGCAAAGAAAAGTTCTAATTTTGTAGTGTTAAGCTTAAAATATTCTGATCTTTGCTTTTGTTCCTCCTGTTTCTTGTTCTCGAGGGTTTGTTTCTTGAATCTTCCCTTTCTTCTACTTTTTCTTTTTTCTTTTTTCTTTTTTGTATTTTGCAAATGCTGTTAGATTTGTTCTCAAGAATCAAATTGGGCTTAGTCATCAAACACCCAGATTCCTGTGTCAGGTTCATAAGCTGATTTGGTTAGATAGTTATTCTATACAGACTTGGAAAACTCATCTTTGGAATTAACTTGTGATGCTAGACTGTCAAAGCAAAAGCCGCTTTCATTGCACCAATTATTTTGATTAATGCTTCCTGCATATGTTGGGACTTTTAATCGGTCTCCAAATCCAAGATTTAGTTTGGGTACTTTATTATGAAGTTCATTTTGTGCAGGAGATTCTTGCTTATGCCGAACAGTTATATAGATTCCTTTAATGTACCAAACAGTTATATGGATTACAGAGAGATTGCATTAATAGATTACATTTTGTGCCGGAGATTACATTAATAGATTACAGAGAGATTACATTTTGTGCAGGAGATTCTTGCTTATGCAGAACAGTAGATTCCATTAATGTACCAAACAGTTATATGGATTACAGAGAGATTTCATCTTACTGTAAATAGCTACGGTCCTTTTACCCAGAGAAATTTCCTTTTAAGCAAGCCATCTACTAATTGACTTCTTGTTAGACATATTTTATTTGGTTTATAATTTGATCTGTTGTACCCATCTTTCATAGGTTGAATGCCGTTTGTGCTCTAAAGTTATCTACCCTCGTGAAGAGGTGCAATGTTCAATTTCTGGTTGTCAGGGGACCTTCCATCAGACTTGTGCGAAGTCAAAAGGTGGACTCTCTAAACCTTTCAAGTGCCCTCAACATGTAAGTTTTTTCAGTTCTCTGTAGCTATCCATTTGATCTTACTTTGCTAGCAATTTGCGGGAACTATAGGTCATTAATCTTGGGATGACAATATTCCAGGATCTATGAAGTTGTTAGTTTTATGCATCATGATCAAGGTTTTAAGTGCCCGTCAGCACGGGCCGTATCCACCGTGCTGTACCGTGCCAACAAGATATTGGCACGATATAGACCCTGTACCGATGGCACAGATTAAAACCCTCTATTCTTTAAATTAGTAAGTAATTTTCTCAAAAAAGTTCAAAAGATATAACAAAAAGACATAATAAATAGTTAGAATATTTTATTGCTAAAGAAAATAAATATTTCATACTATTATGTGTCGGCACACAAGAATTTTTTTGACCGGCACGCATCGGTACGGCTCGGCACGCACCATGCCGGCAAGTTTCCGGCACAACCCCGTGCCACGATACTTAAATCCTTGATCATGATCTTAGTTTTCCATATTTTTGCAGGCACTATAAAAATTTTAGTTCTTGTGAGGATTCTTTTCATTAATTAATCATTGGTAACCTAAATTTAGCAATAAAATATCTGAACGGAATTTGGAAAACATACTTTTCTCAAATCTTCACATGACTTTCCATTCATCAGATATCGGTGTTTTGAATTACTCTTGCAATCTTTTAATGGCAAGTTCTTTAAGTACGTATGATTAACCAAGTCGAACTTTGGTCAAGACATATTTTTTGATCAAAGTGGATTGGTTTGCTCTAGAACTTACCTCAAAGACCCATGCCTTTTTATGGTTTGGCTATGTGAGATTTTACATATTTCGCAGTTTGTACACATAGCATTTGAAAATAGAAAGAAGCAATGCTCTTATTTTATTTGACATGGTTCATATTTGCTTGGCACATGTTGTAACAGATTCCAACATCTTGGCAACCAATGATCTACAACAATGTTGATCAAATCGAAAAGTAGTGATCTACCTTAAAAAAAATGAAGTTGTGGTTTGTTTTTTTTGGTTTTCCCTTTTCATTTGTTCCTTTCTGATTATTATACTTGTTGCTTCAATTTTGAAGCCAATGAAATTCGGAACCATGAATTGTTGATCAATGAGCTGGAGTGAAACTGCATTGCATACATAACACATATTTGCATGGTTGCATGCTAAATACTTAGGTACCATCAAAATATATAGTAGTTAATAGGCTATACATGTGCTAGATGCCTTTGATGACAAAACTGTACCATGTATCGCAAATGTATGTTCTTTGAAAGTAGAAAAAGAAGATCCTACGACAGATTCGTTTGGCGTGAGCATCTTCTTCAATTTTGTCTTTCTCAAAACAGGGTTGTTTCATTTGTAAACACAAAGGATTTTGGCGTTGTGTACGGTGTATAGTTGCAGCCCATAAAAAATGTGCACCATGGCCAGATAACTTCGTTCCTATAAAAAATCAGCCACGGCGAGCAGTTTGTTGGAGACATCCTGCTGATTGGCTACTGGAAAAGGAGGTCGATTTCTTCTTTCCTTCACTAGACTCTGATGTTTTTTACTCTTCTATATTTGAAATTAGTCAAATTTGGACTGCAGTAGAAGCTTCCGTTTTGCTTGCAAATTATCTGCAGCATTTGTAGGGAAATTATTTGCTTTTGCAATTGTTTATTCATCTTTTAGATCTCATTGTAGAATCTCATTTCTTTCCAATCTCATCAGCTCTAGTATTCTAACATACTATTACATGGTTTCACCCCTAATTCCTTACATCGTATAGTTACTAGCTTGTAGAAGGAACTATCATTTCCTGTTACGTGCAAACCGCAAGAAATTGAAGTTTATGAACTCAGTAATTCCAGATTTCTTTTTCGCTTCTCAGAAAGATCTAAGGGCACAATGGATTGTTTGGAATAGCTTGAAGAGCAGCCTGACATAATTAAACAACCTATTTTGCATGCAAATTATCAAACAATTTAAGAACCTCTTCATTTTGAACTTTTTAAACTTTATTTTGAACATTTCTTGTTCTTTGTTGTGAAGATATCTGAAAGGTAAATCTGAGGGTAACTTTTTTAATATCATTCCCAAACCAAATTTGTTCCCTGAAGATCTTCTTTCGTTTTCTGTTCTTGTTGATCCATTGTCAAAAAATCTGTATTCTACTATTCAGTAAACAAAATACTAAAAAACTTTTGCTTGTAAAAAAACTTTTGCTTGTCCCTCTTCTACTATTGCTCCTTATGCCACCCTCTTTGCAAAGTATTCTCTTGCAACCATGTACTACTTTTGCATGGATAGGTTGGTGAGATATAGCTGATTGCACTATTGCATGTAGAAATTAGGCTGCATTTACTTTTCCTGTTTCTTTCCTGTTTCGCATACCTTGAAGATTTTTTAGGTCTTCCTTTGTTCTCTAGCTATTTACTAGAGTCAGGATTTACTCCTTTTTTAAAAGATCTTTTCTGATACCTCATACATATAGTATGTAGGCTTGATAAGCTGTTAGCTTGTCTTTGTTTTACTCTAAGCTTGATGTAACCATTCCATTTCACACATCTACTATTTAAATACCACCCGACTTGAATATTTATATTATTCAGTTCCGAGTCATGCCTTATCTGGCATTTGTTTGCTTGTTCATGCTTTATATCTTTATTAATTATGGATTCACTAGGTAGCTAACAGGACTGGTTTATTTGCCTCAATGACAGAACGCAGATCAGACGAGTGATGTAGAGGTCCGTTCATAGAACTTTTTATACTTTTTTCTTTGTTCTTTTGCGACCTTTTTCTTTCAGAATGCTACATTCTTCAATTTGGGGGTTCTTGAATGTGGCAAATTTGTCCTGTACTATTATGATCTGTATTTGAAATTTAGAAGTCTTTATTTGTAGTCAAATTCTATTAATAATATTCTAAAAACTTGGCTTATCTGAATTAGTTTTATTTTTTTTAATTATTTTACCAACTAGAGAAATTGGTGAATTCTGAAGTTGACAGATTTATAAGTTTGAACTTCTTTGGTTAAGCTAGTTTGAAGGAAAAAGTTGCCAAAGGAGTTCTCTCAAGTTATATATTTTTCTAAGTTATGTACATTTCTAAGACCTCATTTTCATTTACAGGAAGCTTTTAACCGCTTACCTCTTCCATACATCAATGAAGAGTTCAGCATTGGTGCCATCTTGAATGATGTTACAGAGAACAAAGCTGAGCCATCTCCATATGTACATATTAAGCGCAGTATCCTTGAGTAATGTTGGAATCTTGGAAAATAGGATCTCAGTTAGGAATAATTTGTCAGGTTGTGTTGCTTCTTTATTTTTTTTTTAACTAAGAATATATTACATTGATGCTATCATATTAATTGTAGTTTTGTTTTGAAGGCTATTTTTCTTAAGAAAAACCTGAGAAATCTTTCAGTTTGATTCGTTTTTCTTTACTTGAGGAAGATGTATATTTAGTTAAGAAGAAACGTAATGGTGCTGATGCTGGTGTTGGATGCACAAATTGCCATCCTGATTCAACATGCAAAGATGATTGTGAATGCAGGTATTATCAATTATTTTTGTTATATTATTATTTTTCTTATCGTTATGATGGTTTGCTTGATTTCATCAGATACCAGTAGTGTTACTTCATACATTGTATATTACTTCATTCTTGTTATCAAGAATTGTTTCTTTTTTTTTTTTTGGCTTTGAGCAAGTTCATTGTTTTTTATTTTCGTGTGATGCCTGTGATATTTATTTCCTCAAATATTAAGTGTTCCTGTATTTTATCCCTTTGTTAGCAGTTTACTTGCAACATGGCATCTATGGTACACTTTTGTATTGATGGGACATAGTATCTTGCTTTCTACATGACACAGATGCTGCTATAACAGTAGTTTCAATTTTTAAAAGCTTTAACATTAGTTACTATTTTCAACAGGGGTCTTTCAATAAGCTGTTCCAAGGCCTGCCATTGCTCAGATATGTGCAAAAACAAGCCGTTTCGAAAAGAGAAGAAGATTAAAGTTGTTAAGGTAAGGTTTGCTCCTAACTTGCTTTTTTTGACTAGTAACAACACTTTGTCTCTCTGTGTTAGTCCTTGCATTTGGTGTTAGTTATTCAATTACTCAATGATTGTCTTTTTCATTTTTCTACAACCTTCAGTATGTTACTTGGCATTTGGAACTTTGTATGATTTTGTCAATTCCCTGGTAAATATGGTTTTTTTCAGTTTTGGGTTCGATTATCCATTCATCTTTTTTGGCCTCTTTTATTCGTCTGCCTTTTGAGGCTTTGACTGTATGTTTATTTACTGTTTCCTCCTGTAACCTATCGCCACTATCATAGGGGGGTTGCGTGTTCTTATTGTCTTTTTTTTTAACCACTTTGGGATGTAATCTTGAGCACAAATATTGCCTTTTGAGAATTATGAAGGATACCTACTTGATTGATACCTTTATCACCAATTGATTTGTTTGTACTATACCAATTTAAGCCAAACAATAATTGGCTCTGTGCTTGCAAACACACTTTTGCTGCTATGCATGCTTTGAGTATATTTTCTGCGCAATTTAGCTAGGATATAAATGAGCAGCACTGATAAACTTATGGGGTTGGTGTCATTTTTAGATGTTCTGCAGTAGCCACATTGAGCATTATTCTATTTTGTAGTTATTGTTGTTGTGGCAGTATGTAATTTCTATGTTTGAAGGAATATCCAATTCTAATATTCATATTATTCCTAATCAAGTATTTGATATGCTATTTGCAGACTGAAAATTGTGGATGGGGGGTCGTTGCATTAGAGAGTATTGACAAGGGCGATTTTGTGATAGAGTACATTGGAGAAGGTAGCTTATATATATATATATATATATATGTCTGTTAGGCAAATGTCTGGTAGCAAGACATTCTTTGTTCTGCATATTTAACAGGAATTAATTTTATGTCCTCTTTTTAGCATTTGCTTCATCATTTCTAAATTGCACTATCATTAAATACAATTTTGCTTTATTAAACAATAGATGTAACTCATTATAAAACTAATTCTGGTTATGTGATCATTTTGTTATTTTCAACGAGCATTTTCTGGTTTATTTGAAAAATAACTTGCAATGATTATTTTTCTTATGAGTAATAAATTTTAATGAGAATGTTTGCCCTTTTATTTCATGTTTCCGAAGTGCTTAATCATGAGGCATTGAGACATGGTATACAAATAAAATATAAAAATTTGATACATAGATATTGAATAATGAGATAATATTCCTTTGGATATGGCACTATACGGCTACATGCATAGACACCCCTCTGGAAGTTAGTTCATGCTCCTGCTAACATTTAATACAATACCCTTTTTCTTGGAGAAGTGTAATAATAACTTTGGCAGTGAGTGTGCCTAAAAGTGCAAAACATTCTATAAAATTGTAATAGCTAAATGTTTGTGAGCAGTAAGCTAACTAGTAGTTCATAATGGTAGTAACTGGTAATCATAGTCCAACTCCAATGGCTACTTCCACATCCATAATCCATAGCTCATTAAAACATGTGAGTTTCAGATTTTGTAGCATATTGTACCTCCCCACTCCAAGTGGTATAATACATAGAAAGATTACAAAGTATCATATCCTCTCTCCTGAAAGTACAAGTCTGCAAATATCTTGTTGGTACATAGCTACATTCCTACTTTTCCCATTTAAAAACTAACAATGAAAACAGGTGACCAATACCTACCTGTATAGACTAACTGAATAGTATCTTTATTTGTATGGGCATGGATAAGGTATTGAACTCTTGGTGCATCATAAAATCTGCTAGAATTTCGTTTGGGAAACGATTAAGATGGAACTTTAAGTTTTCTCAGAAAGTATTGACTCTAGATACATATCATTAATAAACATAGAAACATTCCAATTTTATATGTTTGGTGGGTCATTGTTTGACATAACTTTATTGTTTTGTTGATAATAAAATTTCTCCTGTTTTTTTTGCAGTTATTGATGATGCTACGTGTGAACAAAGGCTTTGGGACATGAAATTCCGTGGTGATCAGAAATTCTACATGTGTGAGATTAGCAAAGACTTCACAATTGATGCAACATTTAAAGGAAATGCCTCACGCTTTTTAAACCACAGTTGCAACCCAAATTGTAAACTAGAGAAGTGGTAATAGCTTCTTAAGAATGATTCTTATTGTGTATAAGAAATGATCTGTTTCAAGCATATTGAACCATGGTCTTCATTGTGTAATTGATATTTTCTATGCTTATCCTTTTGTCTCAGGCAAGTTGATGGGGAGACGCGCGTTGGTATTTTCGCTTCTCGTTCCATAGAAGTTGGTGAGCCCCTGACATATGATTACAGGTACCTGGAGAACAGTAATGTTTTGTTATATTCACAGTTGTCTTATCAATCACTGTGTCCTTTTTATTATTTTGATTTATATTTTCTAGCTCTATGGAATATCTATTCATCTGATTGCTCTTGTGCAATTTAACTAGTCCACTATATCATTGCCACACTATTGGCTTACAGATAGATCAACTCATTACACAAACAGATAGATCAAGTCCCTGCACTTCCCGCAAAAGTTGTACAGCTTCCATATATCTTTTTCATATGGGTCCTTTAGTTGCAAATAACTTCAACAAGGTTTGTTTGTCGAACTCTGAATATGCGTAAGTGCCCTCCCACGGATGTTGATGCAGATTGCAGGCTTGAATGCTGCCAGCACCAATAGCTTGGTGCTTTTAATAAGCATCCTAACCTCTGTCTCTCTCTTTTATGTGTTCAAATGCATATATATAATTAGTGCTGTTGCCATTTTGAGCTGAACTCATCCAACATTTCTTTCTTCTTTTTTTCTTTTTCTTCTTTTTTTTTTAAACTATCGAGGTAATAGAGAGGTTGATTTACTTTCTCAGGTTTGTGCTGTTCGGCTCCACAGTTAAGTGCTGCTGTGGGGCTTCGAACTGCCAAGGATATCTCGGGACCAAAAAGAAGGTAACTCCAGTAGTTTGCCGCTGGGGGTGCAAAAGAAAGAGAACCTCAATGATTTTTGTGCCAAACAAGCACACTGAGCATCCAGTTTTGTCCTGTTTGCGAGAAGTTTCTGTAGCACCCAATGACAAGGGAAAAGAGAAAGTGGTTACTGTGGGACTCGTATGACAGTAAGCGATTCCAGTTTTTTTCAGGATGAATTTAGATCGTCTAATGTGCAAATCGGTTTATCCCGAAGCTTATACCAGCAAGGTTGGTCGTAAGGTATGATGATACTTTGCTCCTGCCTCTTTCCTTCTGCATTTCTCTTCCACGATCTCCGCAGTTCTTTATTAGTTGGTGGCCAAAGGTAAAATTTGATTATCATTGGCAAGTTTTCTTTTTCTGCGCTCGGTCGGCGAATTGTGTATCAGAGTTATCTACACACGCATTCATTCAGAGCAATTCATTCCAACGCTGCTTCCGTGGCCATTGTTGTAACATTGTTGTATCCATTCGATTTCAGTGTATAGTTTGTATTTGATCTTAAATATGAAGCCGTTGAATCGAAATTCTCTTCTGAATGTCCTGTGCCAGTTGTTTCTAATTTTAGATTTTTGGGTAAAATTGCGCCACTAGTCCCTGAACTTCTAGTTGGGTTTCATTTTGGAACTTGAACTTTTGAAATCAACATTCGAGGCTGCGAAACCTTCATTAAGGTTTCATTTAAGTCCTTGAACCTGGAACTTAAAATTTCTCGGACAAAAATGAAAGTTAGCTGGAAGTTTGGGGACAAGCAGTGCATTTCGATCCAATTTATGTGCCACTAAATACGCCTCCAAGTATTTATGCTCTGTTTGGATGGAGAAATAGAAAAGAGTAGAAAGGAAAGGAGAGAAAAAAGAAAATAACAACTCTCTTATATTGTACTAAAAAGAAATAAATGGAAGGAAAAGGATGGAAAAAAAAAGTAGCAATAACTCTCCCTCTTTCTCTCTCTCTCTCTCCCTCCCTCTCTCTCTCCCTCTCTCTCTCTCTCTCTTAAATATGGCCCCCTTTTTTTTTTTTTTTACTTCTCTTTTGTATGCATCCAAACATCATAAGATCTGGCCATATTATTTGTTGTTTTCTATCTTCTTTTTCTCTGTTGTTTTTCCTTCTCTCTTTCTCTCTCTCTCTCTATCCATCCAAATGTAGCAATCGAAAAGAAGTTCACAGATACATCATCTTTGTTGCAGCAGTGCCTGGTAGATCCTTGAGATGAAATAAATTTGCAATTTTGGAGAAGCTGAAGAGTGTGGATGTCTGATGACTAAATCAAGTGGAATTAGGGCATAATAACACTTAATTATATTCTCTCTCTCTTTTTGTATTTTGTTTTTGAAGGAAAAAGTTTACAGACAATTCATTAAATAGTGATGAGTATGCATACATTGTACAATTTTAGGGAAAGAAATTAAGCACTGCCCCAGTACAAAGTACAAAGGAGATGTGGGGCTTAATTCTATTCCAATGGTTAGTGATTTTTCATTCTACACGGAGCTCTTCATTACAAAATTCTCACCAGTACACAATAGGAGCAAACTACCTCTACCATCGAGTGAATTAAGCCAAAAAAAAAAAGGAAAAAGAAAAAGAAAATCTGATTTAACATTTAGAAAAAAAAAGAGCTCGTGGTGTACTTCGACTTGAGATACTCTCTCTTCACCTGCAGATACTCTTCAACATATCGAAACTACTGTGAATGCCACCACATTGATGGCCAAAAAAAAAAAAAAAAAAAAAACAGTGATATAGATAGACAACTAAGATCAGAGAGCTTATATTTCTCATGGTGCATGGGGATTTCACCATATATATATATATGTATCTCCGCAACACAGGCGGGGATATAAGCTTCGCTTGTTCGTGTCGGATATAGTCATGAGCTTGTGCGTTTAATGCGCGTCCAATTCATGATGCATCAAGGCAGCAATCAGCCCACCAACCTTTCATCAAAGCTTCATCAACAACAGTAAGACTGCACAGCTGTGCTGCAATAAAAGCAGAAGACTTCACATATGATCTACAATAAAAGCAGAAGACTGCCTGCCTGCACATATGGGACATCTCAATCCTCTATTCCTCTCCCTCTCCCCATCTGTCATGCATCTGCAGCAGTCTTACTAAATGCACTCTTATTACAGCCTATCTATCCCCCTCCCCTCCTCCACACTAAATTCACACCAGTACCACTTCAATACTAGTAACAAGTCCCACAAACACACACTCTCTCTCTCTCTCTCTCTCTATTACCTCACTCCACTCTGAGCTTCTGATTCCCTGTAAAAAGCTGCACCCAAGAACACCACCACCAACCTCTGCAACCTGTTCCCTTTCTCTCTCCCTCTCTCTCACTCACACACACACACACACTAGAATGGGTCTAAAGCTAATGTCACTTCTCTGCAAGGCCAATATCTTACTCTGTGCTCTCTTTGTAGAAGCACTTGTCTCCTCAGCTGCAGTTTCAGATTCCTCTAACTCTTTGGACCTCAGCTCAGATTTTTACTCCCTCTCATGCCCAAATGTGGAGCTGCTTGTGAAGGAAACAGTGAGCTCAGCTTCCTCCTTTGACCCCACATTGCCAGGAAAGCTTCTGAGGCTTCTCTTCCATGATTGTGTTGTTGAGGTAATGGCTCAAACATTTCACCATCTCTTGACCTGTGATTCTTGATTTTTAGCTTAAAAATGTACACAACTTATCTTAACTATGAATCTTTTTTATCATCTTACTTTTTAACTTCAAAATTTTAAACTAATTATTTATTTTAATGAATTTATAGGTATGAGAATTACGTGAAATATGCTAACTGAACTTGTAAAGATAAACTACGCATTTAAATTTTGAAGTCAAGGTATTGTTGACTAACTCAAATAAAATAAATTGAAAAAATAGATAGTAAAATCAAAATTTTGAAAGATCAGTTAGCGAAATTAAAATGGTTTTAGGTAAGTTTCATATAATTTTACCTTCTTTTTTTGGAAAAATTGTCTACATACCCCCGCCGCATATTGGTGGCAGCGGTAGAATTGCATACTTCTCCTTAAAAAGTTTTAAATGATTAAATTTATTCTTCTAAATTTTAAAGCGTTTTCGACGCCCTTCTCGTCAGTTGAAAATTGATTATTTGATATATAGGATAAATTTCAAAAAAGGTCATGTTATGATGCTTTTTTATGTTAGTGCCGCGTGGTTTTATTTTATTTTATTTTATTTTTATTTTCTGTGACACCTAAATCCTTCTATCAGTTTCTGATCGAATTTGAAGAGTGGGTTAATAGTACTAGGATTCGCAATCTTGACCCGAACCTATTGCTCGACCCGACTCGGTTTGGATCGGTTTTGGGTCATTGGTTTTGAAGGGGCACTCCGTTTCGGGTCGAACATATCAATCCCAAAAACTTTTGGGTCCGTTTTGGGTCCGGCCTTCGGCCTGTTTCGGATCACAGTACTTAGACGAGTTAGATTGAGTTGACAGGGGGGTTCGGGTCGAGTGGACGCGTTGCGTTGGGTTAGGTCTAGTTAGTGGATTGATTGATTGATTGATTGATAGATCCGATGAAATCGGGTTCCAAAAATAAATGGGTTGATGGGTCGGGTCGGGTCGGATCGGGCTAGTTTAAGATCGGCTAGACATTCACTTGAAACAGGTCGGGTCGGTTTAGGGTTGACCCGACCCAACTATCACCACTCGTGCCTAGAGATTGGTGCACGCGAAGCACAAATAAGTGCTAAGAACTGATGAAAGATTCCTCCAAAAAATGAGTACTTCGAGGGGCTGATTTCAAAAAGGCCTATAGTTGGGGGGCCTTTATGCAATTTTGTTATTCTTGTGCCCATACAATAAATAAAAAATTCCAATTTTATGCAATTGAAGTTGCGGATTTATACTGGGTTGTTTGAGAACTCGAAAATCTAGTAGTAATTTTTGTGCGAAAAAAATGAGGTTGAGAAACAGAAGTAATGCCAAACGAGACCTTAACGTACGTATTCGCGCTTGCACGATTTACTTGGCGGTTTCTTTCAATTGTAGGGTTGTGATGGGTCGGTGTTGATACAAGGGAACGGGACGGAGAGGAGCGATCCGGCGAACAAGTCGCTGGGCGGGTTCGAGGTGGTGGAGTCGGCGAAGCGGCTGCTCGAGGTGCTGTGCCCTGCCACCGTCTCCTGCGCAGATATTCTGGTCCTGGCTGCAAGAGATGCAGTAGAAATTGTAAGTTAATCATGTAAATGCTCACGTAACACACACACACATGACACACACACATATGAAAGGTGCACTAACAAATTACGAACGATAGCTCGATCTAAGCGGTAAATAATAATCACTAGGCAAATTGAAAATGCATGGCTCGCACTGAGCCTTTATTCTTTATTTTGTTAGCGCACACTTTGCTTGAATCGGCCTCAAACTAGATACATTGAAGTACTAAAACTTAAGTACAATTTAGTCTAGCCCAAGTTTCAAGCAAGGCTTGGTTGGGCCCAATTCTCACTCGGCATAAGTTATTAATTGTTGGATAACTTGTTCTGACATTCAAATAGGCTTATGCCTAATTTAGCATGATCAGAATCATCGTCGCTAACTTTTAATGCATGATATATAGTAGCCCTTACAAGTGGTTGTAGAAAGGGAAAATGGATTAGAAATCTTTTCATAGTCATTTTATGATCAAATTACAACTAAATAACTTCCTAAACTGTATAGATAATGAATTCCACTATAACAATTTGAGCCTAACAATTTAAGGAGATAAATGATAGGAGAATGGTGGATCAAAATTCACTGATCCTTGAGTCTAAAATTTTGTGTACTAGGTATAATGTGAATAATAACTTAAGCATGGAGTTGATAATTAGAGAGAGAAAGGTTTACAAAGATCAAAACAATTGGGCAAAAATAAATGTAAAGAAGGCTTGCTTATGCATGAACTACAATGATCAATTGATTTCGCAGGCAGGAGGACCCCCGGTACGGGTTCCGTTGGGCCGAAAGGACGGCCTGAACTCGTCAGCTTCGAACGTAAGACCCAACATGGTCGACACGAGCTTCTCACTCGACGAAATGGTTCGGCTCTTCTCTTCCAAAGGACTCTCACTAGATGATCTAGTAATCCTCTCAGGTTTATACATAAAACCTAATTAATATATATATAGTGTTACAAACTAAGTCCATTAATTGTATACTAAGTTTCATTTCATGTTACTAGCTACTAACCAAAATCTCAATCATCTCATCTTTAGGGGCACACACAATTGGACTAGCTCACTGCAACGCATTCAGCGATCGATTCAAAGAGGACTCGAAAGGAAATCTCGTGCCGATCGATAGCTCCCTCGAGGAAAGTTACGCGTTGGACTTAGCCAAGAAATGCAAAGCTGGTGCAAGTTCAAGTGTTACGGTTAGTAATGACCCTGTCACTGCATCTTTTTTTGATAACCAGTACTACAAGAATCTCCTTGATGGAAAGGGCCTGTTCCAATCGGATTCGGTGCTCATAAGCGATTCGAGAACGAAAGGAAAGGTGGAGACATTTTCCGAGAATCAGGATAGCTTCTTCGACGGCTGGGGCGATTCTTTTGTCAGGCTATCGAGTGTCGGTGTGAAAACGGGGGACGAAGGTGAGATTCGCGTTTCGTGTTCTAGCATGAACGGTTGATCGACAACTGAGAGAGTTTCTTCATGTCAAATGTGGTGCTTAAGTAGTCAACATGCAATTTGATTTGATCTCTATTTAATTTGTTTTTTTTTGTGTGTGCATGGATTGTAGAGAGATATATGGAGTGAAAGAAGCAATTGTTGTAGAAATAAAGGTTGGCAAAAATAGAAACATTGCTACATTTTTCTTTTGGGCCTTATTAACTCTACATTTGTTTACTACTTGGATGATTAAACCTTCATAAGTAAAGGTTTCCTTAAAGAAAGAGAATTACAATATAGTTTCTAAAACTTACAGAAAAATTATGGTAAGAAATTATAAAAATCCTAATTACAGGCAAATGTATCAGTACAGATATTGTGGAAGAATATTGTAATTGTTCTTATTATTTTCATTACCTTGTACTCTAAAATTTCAAAAGTTTACAACCCCGTTGTTGTTGTTGTTGTTGAAGGGTTCGAACTTAACCAAAAGTTTAAGCTGATAGGTGCAATATACTCTATAGATTATATGCACGCTAAGATTTATTTTTATATCCAATGTGGGACTGTTCTTCTTAACATCTATAACCTTGATTGTAGGATCGATGAAAATTTACAGTAGTTATTATTATAGTAATTTTCATGCTTTTCCTCTAATAAAAATTTAAATGATTTGAAACGGAAGAAGAAGAAAAAGAAGGAGAAAACCAAAATATTCGTATTGTCTGAACTTAGGCTTTTAGAGAAAATGATATAGTCAATTCATTTTTCGACATCACAAAGAGACCACGGAAATGAGACTTGTTGTATCTTTGAATTTAATAACATAATTACAAGAAACTAGAGATCTCAAATTTACAAATTTAAAAGATTCCATGCAACTAATAGTAGATCTTCCATGAAAATAGTAGATCTTCCATGAAAGCCCACTAGAGTGAACAATAGGGAATAAAGATGAGGGAGAATTTTGTACTCCATTATTCCATATATGTTGGTTATCACTATCCCACTTTAGAACATAAATTAAACTAAAAAAATTCCATTGGAAGGAATAAATTAGAAAAGTGCATGGTAGAGATTATTCTCACTAGTCCTTCAAATGCCTACCACCAACATGTTAAGATAACAAAAAATGGCTAAATTCAATGAACCTTTATACAAGAATAAGATTGGTTATGCCAAGAATATTGGATAGAGATTACTACTACAAGTAGATATGTGGTGAATAACATGTGAAAAAAGGAGCCAATTTGTAGGAATTGAATTAATGTTCTAGAATATTAATTTTTGTCTCCTGACGGGGTTTCAAGAATAAAAGTAGGAAAAACTAAGTTTAGTAATATCTGACTATATGAAAGCTGCGTCTAAGTGGGATAAGATGTATATGATAGAATAATTTTTTTTCAGAAATATACACAACAATACAACAAGCATATATTATACAATTTAACTAGTCAAATCAAGAGTAGATATAAAGGATCACGGTATCTAAAACATGAGAGTAAACTACAATATTTTAAACTATAATGTGGCAAAGTGTAAGGGGACTAAATGAAAATTTATTGTAAAATAAAAATAGTGGCTCTATCTATAAAATTGGGCCAAATTGATCTTATAGTTTTAGGTCCTATTTAGATTGGGCCTTGTTGAGGACATTATTGTCGGGCCAAAGCGAGATCGAAAGCCCAAAACTTTATCCTTCATTTGAAAACAACCTTGGTTTAACGACAAATGGTCCTCCCTAAACCCTAAACCCTAAACCTTAATTATTACTTTATATATATATATATATATATATATATATATATAGTCCGGTATACTCTTAAGTTGTTTTCGATGATAAAGCTTCCGAATCAACGATCCATACCGTTAAACAATATCTAGATCATTTAAAACTTCTAGCCTCCGTTTGGTTCGGGGTTAAGAAAAAAGTAGCTATTCCAGGGATAGGGTTAAGTTTAGGGTTAAAGTGGGGTTAAAGTTTTTTTGTGTTTGGTTGGGGGTTGGAGTTAATCTAGAATAATGAAAAATAGTGTTTGGTTGGAGTAGGTGGGATAAGAAGATAATGATTGATAAAGAAGGATAATGATTGGTTGGAGTAGGTGGGGTTGGAGTAGGTGGGATAAGAAGATAATGATTGATAAAGAAGGATAATGATTGGTTTGAGTTGATGGGATAAGAAGATAATGATTGATAAAAAAGGATAATGATTGGTTGGAGTAGGTGGGATAAGAAGATAATAATTGATAAAGAAGGATAATNTATATATATATATATATATAGTCCGGCTACTATACTCTTATGAGTACGATCGCCCTCGTACTCATAAGTTGTTTTCGATGATAAAGCTTCCGAATCACCGATCCATACCGTTAAACAATATCTAGATCATTTAAAACTTCTAGGAATTAAATTTTATAATTTTTCGATATCATTTACCTTACGATCAAAATGTCACAAAATCGACAATTTTTAACGACCGGTACGAGATATTTGCTAGTTTAACGGTGAAAAAGAATCGAAATAGGTTGAATTTTTGATAAAAAATTCTATTCACTACCTAAATAAAGATCAATAACACCGATCTTAAATTTAAGGATCTGATCATCCATTTTTAGGATGTCATTCGATTTTAACCGTCCATTTTATACTCGCTTGATGGATTTTATAATGATTTCGAAAATTTATAAAATTTATTTCTATAAATTTCAAATACTCTAGATCATATTTAACGGTGTGGATCATCGATTTGAAAACTCCACCATCGAAAACAACTTATGAGTAGTAAGGGTTCTATACTCATAAGAGTATAGTAGCCCTACTCTATATATATATAAATTTATATATAGTCCGGCTACTATACTCTTATGAGTACGATCGCCTTCGTACTTATAAGTTGTTTTCGATGATAAAGCTTTTGAATCGACGATCCATACCGTTAAACATTGTTTATAGCATTTAAAAATCTTAGAAATCAAATTTTATAATTTTTTGATACAATTTACCTTACAATCAAAAGCTCACAAAATTGACAATTTTTAACGGCCGGTATAAGATATTTGCTAGTGTAACGGTGTAAAAGAATATGAATCGGTTGAATTTTTGATAGAAAATTCTATTCACTATCTAAATAAATATCAATAACTCCGATCTTAAATTGAAGAATCCGATCATCCATTTTTAGGATGTCGTTTAATTTTGACCATTCATTTTATACCTGCTTGATGGATTTTATAATAATTTTGAAAAATTACGAAATTTATTTTCTAAAAGTTTCAAATACTCTAGATCATATTTAACGGTGTGGATCGTCGATTCGAAAGCCCCAACATCGAAAACAACTTGTGAGTACGAAGAACTTTATATTCNGGTTGGAGTAGGTGGGATAAGAAGATAATGATTGATAAAGAAGGATAATGATTGGTTTGAGTTGATGGGATAAGAAGATAATGATTGATAAAAAAGGATAATGATTGGTTGGAGTAGGTGGGATAAGAAGATAATAATTGATAAAGAAGGATAATGAGGATTAAAATAATTATGAGGATTAAAATTATATAATTTTTTGCGTAATTGTATACCAAAATTTTTTTTTCACTACTCTTTTGTAATTTTGAAATATTCCTCAAATTTTCAAACAACAATATTAAACTTGTCATATTTATAAATTTCACTCTCAATAGTATTTCCTGAACTACAATTAATATTTTAATTATAATATCATTTTAACCCTCCAAAAATACTAATTGCGAACCTTTCAAATTTAGCCCTTAGTGGAGTTGAGTATCATTAGACGCTTTCAAATCCGATTTGTTTCGATCTTTCAAACTTTGCATTGCTATTCGAATATCATTAATAATTCTGAAATATTTACATACATCAAATCAATCTGCACATCAACGAACATTTACACAGATAACAACACAAAACAATAAAAAATAAAAACATGTACAACCAAAACATTTTGAAATAGTACAAATATATAACAGAATAACAAAATAAAAATATCTACCAACATATCTATCTACCAATATTCAAATAACAAAGCATATGCATCTCATACATCATCATCTTACAATTGTCAAATAACAATATAACCACTACACTCAATTCTACCAAATATCAATACAATTATCTAATTTATATAAAATTATATTCTAGTGTTCCACAATTGATTTGTAATATTAGCACGTAGATCCTCACCATTTTGGGAGTCCTCAATTACTCCCACTAAATCGTCCACTCCACCTTCATTTTCAGCGTCCTGTTCATCTGGACCCTCATTAGGAACAATGTTATCATTTGCTTGGTGACGGCGAATAAAGTTATGTATTATACAACATGCCATAGCAATCAAGCATTGAACTT